>NC_031778.1:1935182-1955406 GCF_001522545.3 Parus major
TTCTAATCCATATCTCACAGCAAGAAATAAGTAATTTTCTTAGTTACTGGTTTTAAACCACGACACCTGTCCACCATCTAATGCAACTGCTGCCTTTCCAGCTGCTGATTCCATCTGCTCCTCTCACAGCTCCAGGTGACCACCTTCCACCTTCTGCAGAGAAGTGCATTTGGGGATGACACTGCAGATAGGAGATGCAGGGACAACCTCTGGCATCATCAGGCATCTTCATTTAGCAACAAGCTAGTGCTGGCTTTGGTCTGCTTGCAGGAAGCATGAAATAACTGTGTTCACAGCCACTGTGGTGTTTTAGGGAGGATCTTAACAAGGCAAAGCTAGTGGGAAAGTGTCTTTGACAGAAAAAAAATATAAAACAAGTCTTCAAGTGTAAAAGGTTTTTTTCCCTGTCTAATCTAGATAAAAGATTGGTAAAAAAATAGGTAAACTTAGGATAAGCCTGAGCCCAGGTTGGCTATGGAGGAAAGGGATGTGCATACATGACCATTTAGGTTGTTTTCTTTCTGAGCTCACACAAAATCTGCTCCCAGTGCAAAGTTTTTATAAGGACAAGTGAAAATCATAACAAGCTCTCTGGAAGCAAAACTCCATGAACTCCAGGGTTATTGCAACTCTTTCCTACTTTTTTGTGATTAGAGCACATCATATCACCTGCCAAACCTTCTGTTGTTCACAGTAGAAGGTCAAAGTGCTTTAATAAGAAAAGATACAGCAGATGTGCTTTGGATAAAACTGCATTTTTGATCTGGCCACAGGCTTTATGAATGCCATTCTAATTACTTCATAAAATCTAACTAAGTTTTAATCCTACTCTTACTTCTAGAGATTCACTTTCAGCCACACTTTAATTAGAGATTAAAAATACACTTTCAAAAAAGCCCTCTTTGGACAACAAAACACCTTCAGAGCACAGTGCACACTTTGCCACAAAAATCCCCACGATGCTGCTCTTATAAATCACTTCTCCTTGAGTCAGACAAGGACAGATTGCAGAAAAGACTCACCCCTGAATTCCCAGGAACATGTGGCTGGAACCACAGCCTCAAATCTTCCCTTCATCTTGGTCTGGCATTAACCACTGCCATCCCAGCTAAAAAACTCAAGCCAGAGTTTTCAGGTGTGGCAAATTCTCCCAAGTGCCAGACAAATCCCCTTCCTGCCCCAGGCACATTCTATCATGCAGCAATGAAAACAAACCTTCAGAAGGCAAATCCTCTGCCAATCCCACCCACCTAATTCCAACTGCATAATGAACCCAGCCAAGGCAGGATTTCAGGTCAGTTCCTGATTTCCAGTGAATTACCACTTCCATATTCAGGTTCCCATAGTTCTGGGGACTCGTTCACCTCTGGGTGTCATTTCTGATTGATCACCCTGCAGTGTCTGAAATTCTTTCCCATTAATGACAGCAGCAGCCACCCTGACTCTCCAGAGCTTTGACATAGAAAATTAAAACTATGGCATAATTGCTGTTTCCTTGCCCCCCAGAGCATGAAAAAAGAGCTTGCTATACTTATGCCTATAGGAGGATTCAGACATTCCCTTCTTACAGATCCATGTTTGTAGGCATGGGTTTTCAGAAAGACTACTGAAACTCCATTGGCCAAAGCTTATTTTAACTGGAAAGATGCAGCTCTTATCTCACAAAGGTACAGTTTTAACAAACAACAAGGAGAGGAATGGTCTCACTCCCCTTGATCTGCAGCAGGGACACAGGCACTGGGAAACTGTTCCCAAGATAAATGAGTGGAACAGTCAGGTCCAGAAATTTTGGGAAGTTCCTATCAAGGAAACTTGCCTGGATATGACATACTATTTGAAACCTGCTCCCTCAAGCTCTTCTTTCATTTTCAGTAAGTCCAAACACACAGTGGTGCAAATTATAGAATGCGCCAGTAAATAACTGGTATTTATGAATATGAGTAGAATAGGAGGCATTGAATGAAAAGGGAACAGGATTTTGCAAGAAACTTTTGTTTTTCAAGCAGTATAGTCAAGCTCTGACCCCCAGTGCACTGGTGACCCCAGTTAACACCTTTGCAGAGATTTCCCATCCGAGGCCTCTTCTTGCACTGGTGGTGGGCCACTGAACATCAGATGCATGTTTGGTGAGTCAGGGCAGCTCTGCTCAAAGCCATGCAGTGCAGCACGGAGGGAACTTGTGTTCCTTGGGTTGCAGCAGAGAAGCTCCTTCCCCTTTGGAAATTCCTGTCTGGCAGCCAGGCTCTCCTTTCAGAGGCAATGTTTCCAGAGGTGATAATCTCTGACTACCCAAAAGTACCTGACAGCACAGTTCAGCAAGGAAGGCTCCAGCCATTCTCATTCAGGCAGAGACTCTCCTTAAGTGGAGGTGACTCCATGATATTCTGCATTCTTTTCCTACAAATCTTTGCCTCATATAAGGAACGGTGGTTTGCTTGCTGCTGCCATAAATAAATAGTAAACTGAGGGAGTTCTGAAGTTAGACATCCCAGAGAGTTCAGAAGCTTCTCAGTAATTGTAGGGTAAATGTTGTACAAATATCTATATCATGTCAAGGAATGCTCTATGTATCTTGGATGCTTTTTAAAAGCAGCCTGGAGTCAGTAAGTCATGCTGACACGTTACCCATTTTGGCCCTAATTGATGATCTGCCTGAAAAGAACAAAGCTGCTACTTTGGTTTTGGTTTTGAGACCAACCACAAATGTTCACATCCCAAGACTGCTGGATTTTATTTGACTGCTCTTAGTAACAGAAATACCTCTGTAACAGCAGAGCCAAGAAGCCAGACTGAAACCATATTGTGTTCAAGGCACTGCACAGAGACCAAAGTACAAATAGCCGAAAGAGGAAAGGGGGAGAGATGAAGAGGATCAGCAATAGGTAAAACAACAAGTAAAAGAGCACATGCCTGGTCAGCAGAGGCACTTAAAGCACTGACAGCTTTTCCCTAATGGGCTTGTCCTCTGCCAGAGCCATTTGTGGAGTGGTGCTCCTCTGAGCTTTACCTTGCTTAACAAGCTGCTTTTCCTATTTTCCTGCCTTCTTGGGGAGAACAGACAATTGAGGTTTCTATAGGACACAGGAAGCTAAGAGCAGCTTTTAACTAGGAGTGGGGAGAAGACAAAGGCACAAAGTCCACTTCCTTAAGGGGGGTGCAGACAGAAGGAGGCTGGAAAGCCACATACACCCTCCCCCTCTGTGCCTCCATCTGTCCCACATCCTCCCTTTTGCAGAGGAGATGCCATTCCAGTGGAATTCTCAGACTGGAGCAGGACAGATCCCTGGAGTTACATGAGAGCAAGAAGACACTGACATGGATTTATGGAGAATGTGAGCATGTACAATGTGGATATTCTGGATTTGGGGAAGTGTAAAAAGATCCACACCACCAGGCAGCTTTTTAGATAGAACTGTGTAAGATGACTTTCTCTGAGTTCACTTGGGGAAATTCTGGCTGCTTAGCCCAAATCATTGGGCTTTACATTTCAGAGAGCTGGCAGCAGGAGCAGCCCTGCAATGTGTGTGTGGCAATTCCAGAAGTCAAGCAGCCAATGCAAAGCAGAGCTCCTGGCTTTTGGGCCCATCATCATCTCAGCGTGGGAGGTCTGAGGAGGGCTCTGCAGTGCTGGGTGTGGTACCAATTGTATGGTCACTCCTGAGCCCATACACTGCAGCCAGGCTCCACAGACACTGCCAAACCTGCCTGGGCACTGGGAGCAGCACAGCTGCCCTGGCAGAGCTTCCTGCCCAAAAACAGCACCAGGGAGGAAGCCTGGGTACCTCTACTTGGCATTACACTGGATACATGCAGATCTCTTATTTCAGAGTTGGAGTATTAGAATAGACACAATATGCTCTCATTCTTTATGTAAGACTTTAAAAAAGAAAAGAAAAAAATCAATTCAAGCAACAAAGCAAATTTGATAAAAGTTTGATGAAAGTATTTTTCCTGGGCCTGTACAGCCCTCCATAATGTTCAGGATGGATACCTCTGCACGGACTTGCTGCTTTGGACAGTGTTTGGACAACACTGGGTAGGAAATCCTTCCAGCAGTTTCCCACACAGCACCCCTGCATCCACAGGGAGCAAGGATCAGGGACAGCCAACAAGCCAACAAGATCTGAAGGAGATCAGCGGGACACTGCAGGATTATATTATTATGCCAGCCCAGTCATTCAGCTGAATACATGTTAAATTCAGCAGCTGGCATGGGGCCAGCTGTGTGTTTCTCCCCCAGCCTGAAGAGCCAGCAGTGTGTTTGCAGGAGCTGCCCTGCACACCAGGCTCACTCTGCACTGCACAGCCCTTGGAAAAAACAGGAGCCTCTTCCTGCTCTCCCACACCAGCACCAGGCACTCCAACCCCACCAAAGGGAGGATTGGGCCCCCCTGCAGAACAAGTGCCTACCAATTAGTGACACTTACTGATTGTATCTGTAGAGAATCATTATGAAAAATGCAAAGCATTATGCAGCCACTATTAATCTTCTGCTTTTGTTGCATTTACTCATGGTTTATGGCCCTCTGAGGAGGATAAATGATCAAGGCATGTACTCACATTGTTATTTGTCTATTTGTCTGCGCAACAATACACGTGCTCAGCACTAAGTAGAAGTTATTTTTCATGAGGAATGCAGCTTTAAGGCTTTTCAAGGTCAGAAGGCTTCCTGAGGAAAAAAAACCTGCAAGTGACTCCGGCTCATTTGCTGCCAGCTCTTCCTTTTAAAGTTACAACCCACACAAGACCATAAGCAGGCTAAGACTCAGGAGGAATGGCCAGGGAAGTGCTGAGGAATTTTTGTCTTTTGCTAGGGCACAGTATGGCACACAGGTGTGTGTGTACACCAGATTGTTGTCAAACTTGCTCCAAGGTATTTAACATATTGCTGAAACACCTCTTCCACTCCGCATTTGTGACAGTGAAATCTCTCCTCTCTCTACTGCTCTCTTCACTAGCTTATAGCTCACTGTGAACAAGTATTTTGGCCAAGTGTTGTTTATAGCAGGGATTTATTTCTGGAGGTTAAGTTCTAGCAAATTCAAGCTATCACACATCTGCAGTGGTGCTTAACTAGCCAGCAGACACGAACAAACAGCACTAAGAAATGTTCTTTGGCACTGCTCAGCTCTTTGCAAGAACGGCCGGCTCTGTTATGAACACAAAGTACTTAAAACAATATTAGTTCAAACCTGGGAATGCAAAAGCAATACAAATATTTTAGTAGCTGCTACAGAAACTACATTCTGGTTAAAATGATCAGATTTCCATGTTTACTTTGAAAACATGCAGACGTAAGTTCAAACCTCTCCTAAGTTTTTAGTCTTAATACAGAAACATGAAAATATGATAGGGATGACACTCTGTCATTTGAAAGATGATAAAGATGAGAAGCAGTATTTTTCATCTAATAGTCCCATGGCAAAACACAGAATTTGTCCCTTCCTTGCTCAGAGAAGGAGCGAGGCAGGACCAGAGCCAACTGTGTCAGTGCTTCCTGTCACTTCTGCAGCTTTTGGATCTGGCCTGGATGCCCCACAAGACTATAAATACAAACCATGGCCTCAGCACCGTGTCACACACCACAGGGAAGTAAAATGTGTTGCCAAAGTAGCTATCAGGTAAGGCCAAACATCTGCTGCCTGATTCCCCCAACAAAGCTCCATTCAGGCAGAGGGTTATAGCAAATATTTTTAAAACACAGTCACAGAGGAACTCGGTTTCACACCTCACGATTATCTTTTCTTCTTCTACTTCTTCCTCTCTGTTCCAAGTCAACCAAAAATAGCAAGAGAAATATGAGAAGATGACTTTTCCCAAGATACTTGTTAAATGTATTCCTTAAAATAGGTTTTGTTTCCAGAAAACTGTTCAGTGTTCACATTTGCATGCATCAGATCCCCTCAGTCATTTCCATTGGTACATCAGCAGTCATTAAGTTCAAGCAATCTAATTGCAGTAAGTCAAGATGTGCAAAGAGTAAAGCTAGTGGAGTATTTAAGAACAGATATTCAGACATTGTGGAGGACACTGAACAATATTTTCAAACTCTTTAATGAGCTATGATTCAATAGATTTGCCAGGTGATAAATGTTTGAATAGCAGGTAGTTTGCAGAACATTATCAATTCTATGCCATGGATATCATATTGCTAACAGTAAATGTTTTGACAGATAATGATGCATTTATATATAAATCAATCAGAAGCTACACTCTCAATGATCCATACTGTTAATTGTTCAATCTTTTTAATTGTTGTGAATGGTGCCTTCATCAAGGGTTTTGTCTGTTATAAATCAGAATGGTGGATTTAATACCCCAGTTTACCTTAGTCAAAGTGCAGAGATGTGAAGAGAGCAGAATTTGGCCTATAATCTTTGGAAATGATGGATTTCTCTTCACCTAAAATGTTGTCTCTTTTGGCTTCATTTACAGCAGGTGCTGGCATTGATACCATGCCTTTTTGGAGGCTATGGCTACTTCCAGGCTCCAACCATTATCCTGTAATTACAAAGGTGTAGGGCAGGAGAGTCTAAACAGTTCTCTTCACATTTGAAAATTACTGCAAAAGGCATACAACATTTTTCTATTTTTATTGTTTAACTACAGAGATAGAATTCTATCTCATTAATTGTTCCTGTCTTTGGCATTATTCTGAGTTGCCTACACTTTCTCCTGTTACTTTTCCTGTAGCTGCTGTTGTCCCTCCTGGGGAAATGCTGCTGTCTGTGTGCTCTGGATGTGGCACCCATGCTTCAGTGACCTGACCTACCTGCCACTTTGCTCTGCACTACAAGTTCACTTGCTGCCCACCATCATTTTTGGACTTCACATCTATTGCTCTCTGTGCCATTGAATCTCTTGGTGTGGAGTGGTTTTTCCTCCATGGTGGTTTCCTCTATTAATAAGAATAAGCAGATTCTTATTCAGTGACATTTAGGTCATATTTCTAGTGCCTGTCCTTTCTGCTCTATTTTCCCTTCACCTTGAGCAGCATCCATACCAAGTCCACTCTGGCATTGTATCTGCTCTCAAATGCCACAGAAAACACGTTAGGCAATAATGGATCTCATATGAATGTGGTAATTTTCACTAGATAGAATCTTCATCAACCCCCTGCGTTTATTTCTAATTGTTTCTTTCCCTTCTGCCTGTTAGCAAGCAAAAGACACTTATGAATTCCAAAATATTTCAAAATTAAATCTTATGCGTAAGATTTCACCAGAAACCACTTTAGTGTCAAGTCAAGTTTTCTTCACTCACAACACCCCATGTTTCTGGTCAGGTTTCATCCTTAGAGCTCAGTACAAGGCACGTGTTTAGGACTTTGCAGTGGGTGCTGTGTGAGGTACCTGAGCAGTCTCACCTCTGCTACTGGAAAAAGAGGGATCAGTCTCCCCCTCCAACAGGGGCCCAGGACAGGTGGAGAGCAGGAAAGGAGGAGCAGGCATCACTGAGTGTAGGGACACTTTTGTGCACTCCCTCTGAGCACTGGCTGCTGCTTTGAGGTCTGCAGGCATGGCTGGAGTGGAAGCAGCAGCTCCATCAGAGCTGTAGCTCCAGCTGGCTGGGCTGCACAGAGCCCCCACACAAGTGCCACACACTCCTCTCCTGGGACTCACCAGAACTGCCAGGGAGGTGTTGGACACGTACCCAGATTATGGGAGGACAAATCCTACACAGGAACTGTTCAAAAAGCATCAGACCTACCACACATCTGCAGGACACCTTGCAGAGGGTTGGCATATGCTTTTGTTTTCACTTGTATAACCCAAAAAATGTATTTCAGCCCTCCTTGTACAAGAACAGAACTTTGTACCAACCTGTCTCTGTCCCTGGAGCTTCCTTAGTGGAACAAGTCTGTCTCTGCTGTTGCAGAAGGGACTGGGTGCCTATGTTGGCAGCAGACCAAAAGAAAATATAAAAAGGAAGAGGAGGCTTCTGGATGTCAGACCTCCACCTGTTCCTGGAGAATCTGTAATTGTCAGGTGTGACTGACCTTTCTGGTCATCCCTGCACTGAGGCTTCTCTTTAAAGAATCAACCTGCTCCTGGTGCTGCCTTCTGAGCTGACCTTCAGTTTCTTTCCATGGTCTTACTAGAGCTTGAAATTAGATCTACCAGACAGGAACTGCCGGGCTTTTTGAATTCTGGTATTTCTAAAACATTCACAAATGCTAGACGTGTTTCTCCCTCACCTTACACATCCTAGAGGTCAGAGGGAAACCTCAGAAAAGGGTGACAAGTCAGAATCCAGAAATAAAAGCTGTCAAACACTGGAATTTTATTACAGTAATGAAAGTTATCTGACAGAAATAGATGAACCCCTAAGAACATTCTCCTGTGCACACACACTTAGAAAAATAACCAGCAGAGGGAAAAGAGAGCAACCAAAAAAACCTTTCTCAAAGGCTCCTCTTATGTCTTTTACCTTTATAACCTAAAAACTGTACTAGAGAGCAAAACAGTCCCAGGGCCTGGCTTTGGGGCATGATCTGTTTCCTGGCCCTTCTTGCCTTGCAGTGCACAAAGGTTTGCTGGCTCTGCATCCTGCAGAGTCCCTCTCATGGGAAGCAAATGCCAAGTGGAGATGAGACCCTGTGATGCAGGAATGAGCTTCTTCCCAAGGCTTTCCTCCCAACCAAACTCATCATGGCTCTGTCACTGAGAGGATGGGAAAGATCTTGTCACTGTGAGGTTCAGGTCCCCCTTCTACCTCAGTATGAACATGGAAATAAGCTGTGAGCCTTTATCTCTCCTACCCTAAGCACCACTTTCCCTACACAGCCTGCTCCTGTCTGAGCTTTCCATTCCACTGTACTCACCCTGGAGCACTGGCACTGGCTTTGGAATGAGGAGACTTCCTCTCAGAGGAGTTCTCTCCATGGTTCATTTCAGTGTGTGGTACCTGCATTGCATTGCCAGATAGCAATTAGCAAATAAGCAATTCCAGTCATACAGGCCCTAGATTCTGCATGTCCTGCACTCATTTCCAACCCCAAAATTTAGAGACCCAGGTGGTCCTTTGGGTTATCTTCTCAGGAATCCCTTGAAGAAGGGACCAGAAGGATGCAGCATTGCTTGTCATGTCCTCTCCTCTTTGATCCCCATTGTTTCTGTGTCCCCCTGCTCGGTCCTGGCTGTGGAATCAGCCTGTTCCTTCTCCCATCTGCATACAAATAAGGGCCTGAATCCCCAGACTTCATTACTCAGGCCTGCACCACCATTACTGCCATCACCCACAAAAACTAAAAGCTTATGTATGTTCTTTATCTTGTGGATAAAACTTCTAAGTCCCTTCCATGTGCTAAACCATCTCATTTGGTTTACTTCTAACTCTTCAGCATTATATTTCACACAACAATTAATTCATCCTCAATTTCTCACCAAACTGAAGGCTGTACCTTTATTGAAGTCTGTATCTGAGCAGAGCTAGTAATTCATCAGCACTCCAATATCTCTACATACAATGTGCTCATTTTGCTATAATGGGCTTTTTTAATCTTGCTGACAATTGAAATGTTGATATTGTTAAGGTTAATGACCCACTGATAAATACCAGAAAACACATTTACCCTCAAATAGTTTTTAATCACAGCTGTTGCAAAGTGTGACAAGAATGCTTTGTGCCTAAATAGGCTTTAGGAACAGTATTTTGTAAATATCTGAAGCGCCCTTTTACTACACAAGTGGTTTCTCTGACAGTTACTGGGTCTGCTTGTGTGCCAAGTTCTTAGGTTTATTACACTGAGTTTGTGTATGAACTGGCTGGTTTTTCTTTCACACTTCTTAATGGTCTGCATTGTGTGTGAGATGGGCTGGGATTCCTTCGATCTGCACTTACCAAATGATGAAATCAGTGCAACAGAGCAAGCTAATGGAAAAGAAGTCTGTGAGAGTTTTGTTGGGGTACAGTCACCCCAAAGGTGCTCTCTCTGATAAAGTACATGCAGCTCTGGGGACAGGCTCATAAGGAGGGAGGATCAACACTGATTTTTCACATTTTAACACAGAGTTGCACGTGGGGAGATGTTTGCCCTGTACTAAGTAAAAGGCCTGCCCAGTTAATTCATGTGATCACTAAGCCACCATGCAGAGAGGGCTGGAGAAGTTTCCGTTCTTAGTCCATATAGTTTTTTGGTCTGGATTTCTTCCAAGCATTGAACCAGCAAAAGAAATATGAATCACTTTACATGGTGTTCCCAAAGATACTGCCCCAACTCTTAAAAAATGTCAATATAGCTCCACTGGAGCCTGAGCAGCACATCCCTGTCAGCTGATGATCTGACCCTAAACAGAGATTTCTGACTGCATGAACTCTCTGAAAATAGACAGCAGAAAGGGATATCAAGGGACAGGCAGTATGAAGCGATGGGAATGCAAAAAGAAAATTCGCATTCAAAGTGAGCAGCGTTTTGCAGCACTGAAGGGATTCAAGAGGGGAAATGAAAAAGATGTGGGTCTCATAAATTCCACGTATTGTCTCAACATGAGGGAAAAAGAGCCCTTTGCTTAGGCTTTTACTGCCCTTGATTTGTCCCCTTAATTCCAGCTGAAGTGGCTGTAGAAATAGCTGGTACTTGCAGAGACTTTCAGATGAACTGAGTGTTTCAGAGCATGTTAGCCAAATGTCACTCAGATCCATCTTGCCTCACTCTGAAGCCAAGCAACTGAGCCAAAGGACAGTGCTGGGGAAGGACAATGAACTAATGGAAATGGCTAGAGATATATTACCTCTGGAAGTAAGAGGCTTGGTGAGAAATGATCCTTGCCATTTGCATGATGAAGTAGATGTGCTTTGGAAAAGTCAAGGTAACCATTTTCCCTAGGGAGACTGGCCAGCACGCCTCAGCTGTGCTCTGAAACAGCCCGTGCTCCCTGTGCTAGCAAGAGGCCAAGCAGAGGGAGATGGCCCCTCCTGACTGCAGGTTTGACAAGGAATGGGTTCAAGGAATGTCAGCTGAACCTGCACTGCTCAGGTACAAATTACACACACGGGAGGATTTAGGAACTGCTTCCTGGCTGGGATCAGGATCCTCACTCTGTGGCAACAGGAGAAACTGTTTGGAGAGACCCTGTCAGTCTGGTCACTCTCTGCTCTCCATTTGCGTTTTACTCCCCCAAAGCTGTTGTTCCAAGGATGTTGTAAGTGTGTATTGTCCTCTTAGCATCCATTTGTAGACTCTTGGTCCATGAATGTCTAACCCCCTTCTGCACCTGCTCATACTGCCTGCCTCTACTTGTGGCCACAAGATCCAGGAGTTCACCACCCACTGCATAAAGAAGCACTTTCTTTTATCTATTTTAAACTTTTTTTTACCAGCTGCACTGAGGTTTGTGAGCACTTGAAGGGATTCAGACAATAATTCCTGCCGCATCTCAAGGTAACAATAAAAATACGTGTGTAGTCCTTGTTGCAGACGTGAGAGTTCCAGAGTCCTACAGAACATCTTGTAAGTCTCCATGATCAAAGAATTAATCACACTTTTGGACTGATTTAGTTCTAAAGTGCACTAGCAACATTATGTTTGTTTAGCCCACATGGCAGCACTCAGTGCAAAGGAAAAATTAAAAAAAAGCTCATTTTATACATGCATACACACATACCAGATGTTCTATATTTTTAGCTTGTCTGCAGGTGTGTGTAAAAGCAGTTCGGGGACTCATTGATTGTGGAGTTCTCCAACCTGTCTTAAGCTTGTACCATTCAAAAAGAGATATAGTCCTAAGAGCCTCACTGCTAACAAGCTAAGCCCTCCACAGGAGCTGGCTTTTGGTTTGGCTACATTTATTTCAAACTGTGTTATTCTCTGCTAATTAAACTTTTGAAAAGGAACATCGCTGACAAGAAGCTCTGAGTAATTTGCTCAGTCCTTGACATTAGTCAGGGAGTCTCAAGGCAGAGGCCACAGAAGCACAAGAATACCAACCTCCAAGAGAAGAGACAACAGTCCTTAATTACAGTCTCGCCTCAGACCTTGCTGGGAGGGATGAGCTGAAGATATCAAAGATACCCAAAACCCAGATGATGCTGGTGGTAAGCAATCAGTTCAGACACACTGTGGCTACTGGATCCCCAGAGGCAAAAAGAAATGGAAGAAAGCCTGAGTATAGCTCCGAGACTCAGATGCAGACTTGGCTTTTGCCCTGTGGAATTCTTGGATGCACTTGAAAGGTTCCTCTCAAGGATGAAAGTGGATTTTTTTTCTGACACCATCATATTATCTCAGACTCATTGGCAAATGGTCTTGTCCAATGGCTGCAACTGTTATTACAAAATATGCAAAATTACAGGTGTCTGCTGAATTAATTGCCAAATGATTAACTGCATGTTAATGAAGCAAGACTTTAAGAACAAAATTTAAAGGAAGAGTGAGGTATGAAGGAAATCTGAAAATTGCTCCATTTTCAGGCTCTATCTTGTCTAAAGTACACCATTAGCCAAGGAGACAGTTATTTTTAAAGTCATGAGCAGCACATAAGTTTTCCCCACTCAGAGCAGGGTCAGTAATGTAGGGAGACTTTACCCTGTCCTCAAACTTCAGTGGAAGTCACTGCTTAAAAAATGACTTCAAAAATATTCCCTTCCTCCCTTGCCTTGCTCCAACCAAAACTATCCTCATTGGCAGGGACTGGCCAATGCAGCCTTTGTGGAGACTTGGAGACAGCCGTGCCTTTTTTACACAACGTTGTGTACACAGGTCAGTGCTGCTGATGGCTACAGCAACAATGGACTGGGTGAGTAAATGACAGTAAATCTATTAAAAGAGATACTTAAACAGCTCCCTCCCACATGAGCCACAGATTTCAGCACACCTCGGTAATAATTTGGGAAAAACAGGATATGGACTTAATGAAAAATGGGAGGACAGTGGCTCTGTCATTCAGCAGCATGAAAAAAGACTTCATTTACCATTGTGGAAGCAGCAATCCCAGGCAAAAAGCCCATGGCACAAGGCAGCCTCAAACCACTGGCTGGCATTGCAGCTCCTTGGCACCCTGAGTAAGGGAGATTGCAGAGGCAGAACCTCCCTGCAGCGGTGGCCGAGGAGCTGCCCCAGGAGTGTCCCTGCCAGGGACGGGGAGCTGCAGAGCTGCTCCACTCTGCAGCAGCCACGAGCACTCTCCTGGCCAGCACTGCAAATGAAAACCCTGGCAAGCCTGGCCGGGGACAGAAATACCAAGACTCCCTTTCCTACAGATCAGAGACAGGCAAAGCCAAAGCCATTGGAAGGAGGAAAGGCAAAGCACTGCCTGTAATGGCAGCTCCCATTTTTCCTCTCCCTTCGTGTACAGCTGCACACAGCCATGCATCTTCAGTTTCCAGCTCTTGCCCACCCCAGGCAAGCAAGGACAGACTGGGAACGCTCTCAGGGTCAGCAGAGGCAGCTCCCTCCTGCAGCTCCCACTGCCTCTGCTTCAGGCTGGGTGCAGTCAGGCTTCAGCCAGAGACACCCAGATGTGTCCCAGCTACAGCACGTTCCCTGGCAGCCCCACACTGGTGCCTGACAGCAGGGATTGTGTCTCTTTCTTCCACATACAGCTTATTTATATTGTATTGAATTTATTATTTTATAATATTTTACTCGATTTCTATATTAAATTAATTACTATATTCATATCTATATTTATATTCATATTCATATTAATATTTACATTTATATTTATATTTGTATTTATACTTATATTAATATTTATATTTATATTTACATATTTATATTTATATTTATATGTTTATATTTATATGTATATGTATATTTATATTTATTATTTATAATTACTTATAATTTTAAAATATCTTTACTCTTTAATGATATTTTCATTTATTTAAATGTATCTTTATTTAATTAATTATTTTATAATATATTAATTTATATTTAATTTAATTTATTATTTCATATTTATTTATGTTTTAATTTAATCTTTATTTTAATTTAATTTTTCTATATTTATTATATAAATATTATTATTTTATAATATTCTTATTATTTTATAATATCTATACTATTTTATAATATTTTAATTTATTTTAATTTACTCTTTAATTAATTCGTTCTTTTTAATATTTTAATTTATGTAAATTTTATTAAGTTTGTAATTTTTAATATTTTTTGTTTATTTTAAATTTTAATTATTTATTGTTTATTAATACTATTATTTATTATTTAATAATAATTTTTATTATTTTATGCTATTTTAATCTATATAACCAGCACTGATGTTTATTTAGCTCTACTCAGCAATTTCTGAGAGGCTCTGGAAAAGCAGGGCTTTGTCTGGGATCCTGCACTGTGTCAGGCAGAGATGTGGGATGGGCAGTACAGAGCAGTGCCCAGTGTCTCCAGCCCCTCCAAGACAAATTTTCAAGGCATGGATTACTGTCAGCTTTACATTGTATGATTCCTTAAACATTATATTATTGTCCTGCCCTAAGTCACTGTCAGTGTGTACAGAGCTCAGAACTAACAGCAGCTGCAGGAAAACTTCACAGCAGCTGATTGAAAACTACCAGAAAAAAATGTATATTCAGGTACTCAGAGCCAGAAGGGCAATTTGCTTGTTCCTGTTCATGTTGCAAATGTGTGCTGACAATTTTAACTTTCCTAGATGTAATCTTTGGTGTTTTGAAGGACACAGCAGCAGAGCTACAGCTCCTTTACATCCCACAATCAGCATGTACCACTTCCAGTCCTCTTCCCAGCTGTCTGCCTTGTAAGCACTTAGGAAAATACCAGAGCTCAAAACTTTAAGACTTCCTTATTAGCCCCACTGATTCACCTCAAATCCACAACTTTGTACAAGGATCTCAAAACTTCACCAAAAAAAATACACTTAATTCTTCTGTTCTCTTGAGTTTCTGCCAAGGTGCCTGAACACTTCACTTTCCCGTATGTGATGGGGAGCCTTGTTCTCACTGTTGGCCTGAAATCCACAGAAGAAAAACCCAGTTTGACTCCCACTTTGTCTTGGCTTTAGAGAACTTGGTAAAGTTTGTTTTGGGACATGTCACCAGCGTCTTTTCCCTTTTAGTTCCCATGGCTGCCTGAGAGAGACATGACGTGACAGAACATCTGCAGTGCATGCAGCTCTCCTCCCCAAGAACCAGACCAAGAAAAACAGCCTGGCAGTGAGCTCAGGTAAATAGCACACCACAATTTGGGTGCTTTTTGCTGCTGTTAAACTGCACAGGTTCCTGTGGACACTTCTACTTTTTGTGTGTGTGTGTGGCCCTACGTGTTTCTAGCTTCATGAGATGGGCTGTACCTCTGCAAGCAAAGCTGTTCCAGCTTTTTTCTCCTGTTTCCACTGCTATGCTATGGAAAACACAGTTGCCTGCAGTTATGGGATGGAAAGAAACATGCAAGGGATGCATAGAATGAAGATGTATATTCAGCTTTCTGGGGGAAAGAAGTGGGAATGACCTCCCAGCAAACATTAGCTACTGTCTCAATTTTTTCAAGAGTTTGGAACAACAAGGAAAGGGAAAAAAAACCTGCACACAAAAAAGTCTGTATATCCAACCTTAATTATGGTAATGGATCACAAGAGGCTTCTGGCACTCAGCTGAAATGTGTCTCCCTGTCAGAGAGCAGTGAGATGAAGCACCAGCTTGCAGCCAGAAGCCAGACCAAGACAGGCTAGCAGTTATGAGGAGAGCCCCAGGAAATCCAAAGCAGGAGAGAGTCCAGCAGCATCACAACCCAGAGCACAAGCAGGCTGGACACCCTGCTCAGAACCATCATGCACGGTGGATTCACCACACTGCTCTTGAAATGCATCTTTCTGCATCAAATGGCACTTGCAGTTAGGCTGTGTCACTTCACATTGCATTAGCCTGCGTCATCTCGTATCATTTGGCACTAAAATGATATGCCATAACATATACATAACTTGGGACATGTCACACCCTATATTTACAGTATTTAGTATATTTTATTGGGTTATATGACCATCTTGTCCATCTTTTTCACACCTTCCTCTTGCTGAAGCTGATGGAGGACTGCTGAAGCATATGAAGAACTGACAGGATAATCAGGATCCAGAAGCAGAAGGAGAGGATGAGTGACAGTGTAGTTCCACTCACTTATTACCAGCAGCATCATTTCAGTTAACCTCACATACTTCTAATTCCCCTTTCTGTCTGTGGAGCATCCCCTGTTGTCATAATGTCAGTGAATGCCATTAAGCCTGGATAGTCATTTGCAAAGTCCTGAATAATCCAAAGGAATAATACAGAATTTTATTAAAGCTGTTCAGCTTCCTCATTTGGTCTCTTGCTTTCTCAAGGATATCCTAATGAATTTGATTGTTTTCTTCTTGCCAGATGAGGTCTTTTCTTTCCTGGCCTAAATTAAAGACTATATGGCAGCTTTTGTTGATTACACAGCCAGTTATAACAACATAATGTATAATATGTCATCTATATCTATAAATATGCTGACATGATATTTACTTCAGTGAAATCTTCCTCATCCATGACAGAGCAAAAGATTTAAAAGCAGCCAGTGACTACATACTGTAATAGCACTCTGAATTTCTTCTCAGCACTTATCAGATCAATATCAGTAACTGGAAAGAAACTGGTCTGGAGCGAGACATGAGGATACAAATTTGTTGTGATGCTGATGAGCTCCAAGTAGAAGCACACTGCCAAGGTGGTGATGAGAAGAGACACAGAAGAGTTCTGACAATAAAGAACATTTCCCAGTCTTCTAAAATTCAAGTGCTTCCCTTCCAGCACTCCTGCTCTTCACAACTAATCTGCTCTTGGATGAAGACTCGCACAGAATTAAAATAAAAAAAATATCTACATCTCTTCAAGTCACAGTCACAATCAATCACAATGGACAACCAATAAACACAATATATAGTATGTTCAGTAGAAGACAGAGTAAAATTAATGAAGATGTCCATCCCTGGAACCCATACACAATCACAAAAGCAGAGAACCTCTCTTGTTAAAAAACAAACTATATAAAATTGTATATTGCTGTGCACAGGCAGTTTCTGGGCAGTTTCTATGTTACAGCACAGCAATAATTTAGCTGCACACAGCAGCCCTGCCTGGCAGTTTATGGAGAATCTATAAGGCAGCACAATATCCAAATAACATGTCGGGGGGATTTAGATGGGCACAGTGCTGTAACTGGAATTGGATTTGGGATGCTCTCACAGCCTCACTCACAATCAATTACAAGGCCCTTTGGAGCTACACATGAGCAAAACCTTCATTCAAACCCCCCCAATAGGCTGTTCTCAGGCACACACATGGGAGTGGATGTGCACAACACACTGTCACATCCTCCTGGCTCATTGTGTCTGCTCACAGCACCCCAGGACCCCAGGCTGGAAGGGCTGGGCTGGAATGGGAAGCAGTAGCTGTGCTGGAGGGTGATGGCAGCTCAGGGCCACACGTCTCCCTGGGGCTGGGTGCAGCTAAAGTGACCACCTGAGTTCTCCAGTTTGCTAAACTGGGGTGCCAATTTATGCTCTTTCTTTTAAAAAGTCACTAACAGAACAGTTCTTTGCCTCAGACAAAGCCTCGGACTCTGTTTCTCTAAAATGACCTTTTCACGTACAGATGAACACTGTTTATGTTCTCCGCCCTCCTGTCCCCAGTTTAACAGGCAATGCTCAGAGGTTGAGGTGACCTCCATCAGATCTTCTGCCATCTAAAAATTATAACACAGGAAATGATTCAGATTAGAGCCCATGGAGTTTATCTGCATGTCAAACACGCTCTCTGTTGGTGTCAGAGGCCAACACATAACAATACTTGATGTCTGAATTTCAAATTCATTTCAATCAGCTAATACTTAAAGAAGCATGGGAAAAAAGAAAACACAACCAGTAGAGCAGAAAGATAAGCTAAAAGAGCCAAAAAGGTTGACTGACTGCATTTTTTTGTGGACCCATAAAATGTGCCAACTCACTCTTATACCTATGTCTGGCAGAGTTCTCACACCAATATGCTTTAAAAGCCTGATTATTTAGGTAGACATGACTAAAGCCCACTTGTTTGAGTTTTGCCTGCAGCTGAGTTTGTTTCTGAGCATTTCCAGCTGCTCTGTGGGACAGCTTTTCCTGTGGGGTAAGGTGTGCTCCTTCCCTTGGCATCGTGACTGGGGGAGTTGTGATGGGAGGTCCTGACAGCCAGCTCAGGGTGTCAATCTCAATTCCAGGCAGTGGGAAGTGCTGCTGGGAAGGGGATTCCAGCACTGAGGGAGACCCCAGCCCCAGCTCTGCTACCAGGGGATGGTCCCAGTAGGTTCCTCAAGGAAAGTGTCTCAGCCACTGAAGGGAAAACATATGCTTAACTTGGCTTTGCATTTCTTTAATATTTCATATGATGCACTTCAAGTCACTCATTTTCTGTTTGTTTGGGGTTTTTTTTCCACTCTAGATTAAAAGGTGGATCATTCCCTGACCCAGGTGGAGCCTACAAGGTTAAATTTCACTCATGTCAAGATGTTACAGCATTGTGAATCAACAGAACAGTTTTGTGCCTACTGCTGAGCTCAGAGCTAAAGAGAAACCTGCAAGGTTAACAAGTAGCAGGAAGCAATTAATTAAAGTTTTGATAATATAATGGTTCACACTGATTTCACTTCACAACGAATTTTACATCCTAAAGGAATAACAAAACCTTGGAAAAAAATGTGTGCCTAACGTAAGGGATTGGCAAGCAAGGCAGACTCCTCAGCACTGTCCTAGGAATTTTGGCAGCTTTAACTCTGTTTATGGAGTTCAGGTCTTTATTCAGAAATGCTTAGTCATTTAAGTGTTTCCTTCAATTGGCTTTTTTCTGATAAAAATTTGGACGTTTTTCCATAAAAATTTGGATGTCTTCTCTTTAAAAATTCACTTATGTTTGATAACACCCTCAGAATATTTGCGAAATAAGTTTCACTTTTCTTTACCTTGAGAATTAAATCTTTTTTAACGAAGAAGTGCAGCACATATATCTTCTGACACATTCAGTGTCAGCCCCTCCTGCAGACAAGATGCCAGACTGGACAGACATGACAGATGCTTTACTAAGGTTGTTTTTTACAGTACCAAACATGAAGGAATTCCTGCAAAGCCTTGGAGGCTGCAGTGGGCTCCATGAGTCCAAATGGTCTTGCTTTCTTTTTAAAATCAAAATTCTAGAGCCTAAACTAACTTCCCAAACTGAAGAAGCCACAGATTTGTCTTTTTAGCCTAATGAAGATTATCACCTAGAACATTAAAATTTTAGCTTCTATTTTCTCCATCTCCCTACTTTCCAAGGTTTTTCAGAATGCAAAAAGCCCATCATTCTTAACCAGTGAACAACAATAGAAGTATGAACATGGCAAGAAAATGTGATAGATGACAGCTCTGGCAATAGCAGTTGAAAGCCAGGGCCCCCAGCACAATTCTAGCGAGTACACAACACCACTATAGTTACAGATTAGACCAAGGGATGGATTTATGCATGCAGTGCTGATTGTGCATTTTAACACACTGGTAACTGGCATTTAACTTCTGGAATAACAGCTTAAATCTGGCCATTAAATTCATTTTAATTAAATGTTTGTGAATGCTTTTTGCTATTATACACCACAGAGATGCTGCTAATGACTGCTCCATTAGTCTCCACACAGCATTATTCCCTGTAGGAAGCCCCTTGCTGCTTTGCTCCCTTTTGGGGAGGGTGTCAGCATTAGTCTTTATGCACAGGGCCTGATTTTTCTGCTGCTGCAGGAAGACATCTCATGGCTCAGCCTGTCAGTGCTCATCCCTCAGCACGGTGGGGGATCGGTGCTGTGTGCTCCAGGGGATGGAGCAGGGCTTGCTGTGCTCGCTGCTGGAGCCCTCGGTGTTTCTCTTCTGCTGCCCTTCCCCTGGGGCTGTTTCTTGCTCTCTGATAGGTTTGAACAGAGCTCCTGGGTGTTTACATAAAGGATAGAACCGATTTCCAGAGGGTTTGGGTTGTGCTTCCATCCCTCTTGTGTTTCCAGACAAGCCCAGATGCACAGGCAGGAATCCCCAGGGGTCCCTGCAGTCACTCACATTTTCATCTCCTTCAGAACCTCCTGCAGCACTGAGCACCACAGCCAGTCCAGCAAGGTGGCTTTAGAGGCTGCTGTCACAGCAGCTGCCTGGTGACAGCCACAGAACTGCCATCAACACTGAGCTCATCACTGTGCCTGGTGACAGCCATGGAACTGCCATCATCACTGAGCTCATCACTGTGCCTG
>NC_031778.1:1956337-1963891 GCF_001522545.3 Parus major
CCTGTCCACAGCCACAGAACTGCCATCATCACCAAACTCATCACTGTGCCAGCCTGCTCCTGTCCACAGCCACACCATCCAGGGAGCTTCCCCAGCTGAGCTCTCCCACCTGGCAATCACATCAGTCCTGCTGGGAGCTGCCCCAAAGCACTGCACAATTTGTATTTGGTTAAGGCCCATTTGTTTCTCTCCCTTAGGCATGAAAAATTTAGGTTTAAATTTAGGTTTAAAATTTAGGTTATGATGGAAAACTTTCTAACTTTTCCCTGCCTAAGTCACCTCTGGTGCTATATAATCGTGCAGCAGTCAGATGTAGCAGTGGTTAATCTTGTTTTCTAATACAATAAGATGCCTGTATCACAGAAGAAAGAGATTGAAGAAAATATTATTTTAATCTACAGTGTGATTGGTGGGTGGAAGGTTAAAATACCAGCAAGGAAACACAGGGAGACAGAACACTATGGGTGCTGAGCAAATCCCAGCTGCTTTGCTGGAACAAGTTAAAGATGATTTTGGAAGGGGTGACTTGGTTAAGCTTTCTGTAAACTTGACAAATAAAACTCCGTCAAAATAAATTGAGAAATACTGTTTTCACATGCTTAAAGCACTCATCTCTGGAACAGAGGGACCTATTAGCAGGACAGTCATTTGTCTGCAGCTGCCAGAGGAGCTGGGAAGTGGGAGAAATGGAATTCCCTGCTGCTAATGGATGGATGAGACTTTGCTTGGGTTAGTGGGTGAATGGAAGGAAGACTAACTCTTCATCTGCATAAACAAGAAATTACAGCAACAGCAATCAGAACTTGCTGCAGGAAGCACAAGACACAGGCCTGCAGCTCTCAGGAGCTCTGCATTCCCACTGCATTAAAGTTCACAGGCACAATGTCATTGGAAAGAAGCTAATTCCCCCGCTTAAATAATCTTTAAATTTTGCCAGAGGGAGAGATGTGAATTGAAGAAAACTCCAAGCACATCACTGAGGAGGGCTGTCCAGAGTCATGAGTTGGTGCCTGTTTTCAAGACCCCAGTCCTTCAATGAGGAGTGGGGAAACCCTGGGAACATGAGGCAGCTCACTGAGGCCTGTGGTCACTGTTGTAAATGTATTTAAGGATGTCCTCAAACAGGCTCAATCCAGCAGCAGACTGCTGGGAAGGCAAATGGAATGACAAGGAATTGTTCCCATTGGAGAGTTGTGAATAAAAGCCCAAGTATGTTTCAACAGAGCTTTTATTTCACTGCATTCCTCGACTTCCTGCCTGAGGAGCATCCACTGGAAGATTTACACGGTGCTCTGGGCAGGATTGTTGTCAGGACACCGATCAACTGAATCAGAAGGTCCTAAATTGAGGAGTGGTTCAGACACATTCAAGGGGAAAGAAAAGGATTTCAGACAAGCATTTCAAAACTGGCTCCTGAGATGCTATTTCAAGAAAAGAGACTTATCACTTCATTTTCCAGACCACTTATCCCACAGCTCCCACTGTGATGAGTAAGAATTTCTGGAGGCTCAGCAGTTTTGAAGAGCAGGACGCCTCATTTGGGAACAGAGGAGCAGTGACTGTGGTGGCTCAGCAGGAGAGTCCTGGGGAGGGGGCAAAACGCTCCCCTGCTCCCATTCAGGGCCAGCCCCTGTCCAGCTGCTGGACTTGGCATTTCCCAAGGCTCCATTCACAGCAGATTTCCCTGAATGCAGCTGTGCTATCCTGCACAAGACCAGGCTGCAGGACTTGGCTGCTTTATTGGTTCAAGGCAGGCCCCTGGGGCTCTCCACACCTGCACGAGGATCAGGGACACAGAGGGGTTTATCCCTGGGGGGACTCAGCTCTGAGCACCAAAAAGCCTTGGCCTTCCACTTTAAAGAGAAATATATTTCACATGAGTGAGTGGGAAGGAACGAGCTGCTATGGATTTGGGCATTGTTTCCCTCCAGAAGATGCTGAGGCTCAATTTACATGCCCACACATAAAACCCCAAACACAGGTGTGTTTTAGCTGATTTAGTTCCACATCCAGTGTGATGAAGAATCTGAGGTTCATTCTCTGGAAATGAAGGAAATATTTTTTGGGAAGCTGAAAGAACATGGGAGATAAGACTGATGTGGCAGCGGCCTCAGGGGAGACCAAGAGTTCCATTGTCCCACCCCAAACCCCTTGTGAAGGGCGGTCCAGGTGCTCTGATTGGGTTTGAGTCCCTGGGGGGTTTTCCCTTGCTGTGTTTCTGATGGTTCCTGACCTTGAACTCCACCCTCAAAGGTGGGGACCCTTGAGAGTTCTGTCCCTCAAAAACCCCTGCTGTGCCTCTGTCCGGGGCTCTCTGTTCTGGACCTGACTTTGTTCCCATGCTGAATAAATGGTTTCATGAACTGGAGCTCATCTTGTTGGTGTTTGATGCTGGTCCCCAGAATCCTGCTGCTTCCCTGGACAAGATCCTGAGGTTGATGGCCGCAACAGACTGAGGCTCGACTGGCCTTTAAAGCACCAGTGACTTATGAAAGAGAAATCTTTGGTTTTCAGACTTTCACAGCAGAAAGCCTGAAGGGCTGACTTTAATTAATTTGCAATTTCTTGCAATAATCAAATTTAGATGTCAAACAAAGTTCTGGGTTATTACTTTTCAGAGAAATTACAATGTAATTGTTATTGTTTTCTTCTATAATTACTCTGATGGAATTAACAAAGGATATTTTTAATAAGATTTGCTTATCTGAGAGATAACACTTGAACATAATATAAACATAATTTAGCCTTCATTCAGTGCTGTAACATTTTCTGTAGATGTATTCACAGTAACATCAGAATTTAGCTAAAGGGAAACCTGTTTCTGTGTTTATCTTGCATCTGGATACATTCATATATCAGCAGTAGGAAGTGGACCAAAAAAACTCTTGCACAAATAACAAGTTTGCTATATTTTCATTTAGAAATTCATATATTAGGCAAATTACCATCACTCTTGTTTGGAATATGTCAGCATATTCCCCTGTGAAGATGACAAGGTACCTCTGCACAGCTACTGCTGTCTGCAGAGTCATTTACTTAATCATTTTGCTGTCTTTAAATAGAGTGTGCTTGCCACATTGAACATCAAATATTAACTTGGACAAATACACTTTGTAGACATGATTACACCTGGAAGCATGGACTGCAACATTTACAGCACACGTTTTGTAGGAACATCACAATGCTTAATCATAGACAAGAGTTTCCAGTCTTCTTTTCACTTGGAAATCAGAAAGTCATCATGAAGTTGAAATTTGAAGGTGTCAGTTTAAAGTTTCAGATTTCAGCATTGCTCTGCTATATTTTTCCCTTTTTTGTGGGCATTTTGATGACCAGACTTGCACAGAAGTCACTGTCTGAGCATGCATGTACATTCTGTTCTACACAGTCATGTTTGCTGTAAAGCAATGAGGTTTCCCATGGGGATTTGAAAACTCTCTCCCACTATTTGTATGCAACTGGATGGATTATCTCTCTATTTCAGCTTTTCACCTCTGTGGCTGGGGAATGTCCTCTGTACAAAGTCCTGGTAAGGGCTGTGTCACATCTACAATACAAAGCAGTATTTTCACAGACTTAAATCATGGGAGTTCTCACAAGGCAGTGACCTCTGTTTATAGAGCTAAAGTTTATGAGCTATATATTTTATTATATGACTGTCTGAAAACCATATTGTATTAAATACTCTGCATTGCCATGAATCACTGTGGGACTGGCTCAGAAATGTATAAGGGTCCCTCCTGCAGGGTCAAGAGTACATTCTGCTGTGACCCTTCCCTTCAACGTGAGGCAAGCATGGAAAATACCAAATACCAAAGCCTCTTTTTCCACTGATTGGAGTGGAAATGGTTCAGAGTTTATTAAACAGCAGATAATTCCACTATCAATCTATCACCTTAAAATGGGAAACCACCAACAGAGAATAAACAAGCATGAGCCACCATTAAAATGTAGATACATCCACAAGCAAAACCTGCTATTCAAAGTGAACAGCTCTAATAAAGCTCTTTCTTTTTGGAACATATTCCTTCTGTTGCCTGAATGACTGTGGTCTTTTTTACCTTAACTATTGTGCCCAGTGAATTAAGGCAATGTAAATTATTCAGGTATGTCTTGTGAATCTTTAATGAAGAACCTCTGTAGCAAAAGGAAAACTGGACACGGAATTGTGTCCATCTGCAAAGGCCTTCCCTAATTCTATTCAAATACAGAACATTTTATTAGGGAGAGAAATCATAAAAATAACATTTCTATACTGGTCTGTACATTTCTGAAATCCTAAGAATAACATGAGCTCAGCATTGTTTTTACTGTCAGATTTTTATCATTAGAATTCTGAAGTGCATAGAACAGAATGCTTGAGAAAGCCTAGAAATGGTGTATGACACTAGTTAATTTCTGAAGGTGAAGAACAACATCCCCTCCCTTTCAAGGATCTCAGCTTTTCATTTTAACAAGAAAGATATTGCAGTATCTAAATTAATAAAGAAAAATATTATCCACTTTAATCAATTTAAGCATCTAGAATAACTAGAGGAGATTTTTTTATTATATTTTATATATTTCATGTGAGTTAAACGTGTTTTTCAGTGAAGAGGTAATTGATATTGTGCTTTTAGAGCAAACCAGTGAATATAAATGTTTTGCAGATAAAAGATGTTGAAAGTTTGAAAACAAACACACACCTTGGATAGCCTACCCTAATTCATCAGACAGTTATTCAGAAAGGCAGGAAATACAGGCTTGAATATTATAAGAAGCTACATTCTTTTTTCTTGAAGAAAAGATTTGTTTGGAAATGTAAGTGTTCTCAATGAGGTTTCCAGAAAAGGCTACCCTCTTGTTTAGAACTGAGCAATTAAGGCAGTGATTAACAGCAATTCACTGTATTTCCTTTAAAAAAAACTCCAAAAAGAATCAACTCTTGCAGCATCAGTCTGACCTGACATTTCTGATGTGTCATCTGAGATTCTTCAAAGTCAGCTGAAAGGTGTGGGGTGTTGGTTTGGGTTTTTTTTAATGGGGCCATAAGCTTCAAAGCATGTCCTTACATTATGCACCCAAATAAGATTGGTCCTCAAAAAGGCTTAGTATAGTCAAGTTTAAAGAAGCAACATCTAAATGCTTTTGATTTTTTAAAAATAAATCTAACATTCACATGCTCAAATATTGCTTTATGCTTCTAGCTGTAAAATATGAGTGTTAGGACTTGTGCTTTTTCCTCTCCTAGGTGAGTGGCCTAGTTGCCAGGCTATAAAAAGTCATTTACTCCTTCAGTCTGGCCTAATTAATATTTAATTATGTCAGGCAAAGTGGAACAGCTTGAGTGGAAGGACTTGGGGGTCCCCACACAGCCAAGGGTAGTCCAAATTTACAGATTCACATGGCACAACAAAAACAAAAGGCAATCCAGGTCTTCTGCATCCCAAGCAAATGTCCTAAGTAGCTGCTAGCACAGAAAAAGCAGTGTTACCCCTTTTGTCAGCTGTATTTGGTGCTGAGACCAAACCACCCCAGATGAGCTCTGAGGCTCAAGATCCTTTGGGAAAAGGAAGACAGGTTGTGAAGCCTGGCAAGGATTAAATGCAAGAGAAGTGCCTAGCTGCCCCCAAAGCTGTGAAAACAATGCAGCTGGGAGTGCTGGGAGTGCCTCAGCACCCAGGCAGAGCATTCCTCATCTTGGATTCCAGCAGCTCGGGGGCAGGCGAGGAACCAAAGCCCCTCTCTGACCTAAGCTCTGATCTGGGGTCACATTTTGACTTGACAGTCGGAAGTGACAGGTAGAGGAAGAGAAAATGAATCCATTTGCCTGCATACCTTGTCTTCTAGCTGCCATTCAATGTTTGATGTCAGCTGTTTTATATGCAGGAGGTTACAAAGAGAACTGCTTCGTGTTATCTTTATGTTTAAAAAAGGTACTGTTTGAACATTTGGTTTTGTCTCCCTCAATTCAAAATACACACTTCCCAGACTGCAAAGACACATCTTCCCACTGATACAAGAGAAAGATTTCCAGTTCCCACCTTTCATAAATTCAGTTTGCAATTCCTAATAGAAGCAAAGCTCTGTTTATGCTGTTATTTTACACTGTACCTGAAAGCTTTAGGCAACCAAGAGCTAAGGTGAATTATTAACTCAGTGTTCTCTGTTCAGAGAAAATGAAATGTGGATGTTAAGGTTTAGATATTTAGCTGACAGGCCTGTGTGTATGAATAGCCCCTAAATTAAGACAAAACCCTAATGTTGAAAGAGCACAATTTTACTCCAAACAGGTTCTGAGCCTTGAGCTCACTCTGCCCATGGATCAGGCAGGGAAGGCAATGTGGGACTGTGGCTGCTCCCAAGGCAGAACCCCTGGCAAGGATACCCAGATGGAGAGAGTCTGTGTTCCATCCTCGTGCCCTGCAGTGCTCCAAGAGCCCAGGCCTCCCACTCTTGGAGCTCACCTTCAAGCCCTGCAGCTCCCCCACTCTCCCATACAGAACTCCTGTTTCCTGAGTTCTTGTCCCAGATGTATTCCTGCCCACATCTTCCTCAATCTCTTTTGTCTTCCAGATTGTGCCTCCTGTACACCACAAACCTGAGCCCCTCAGTGCCTGTGTCCCACATCCCCACGCTCTGCCAGGCTCCTCCAGCCTGGCTCTGCAGCCACCAGTCCCTTCCATCCATACCCAGTCCCTGCTCCAGGCCACAATCCCTGCTGGGGACCCGGTGTTCTTCTTGTCATTATTCGTTTTCAGGCTCTGGAAAATGTGCAACACGTGCTGAAAGAAGATACAAAATACTCTAATCTGCTGATTCTGAGGCAAAAGGGAGTTCTATAACAGCTATCAGGCAGCCATGCCCAGGCACTAAGCTGTGACAGTGGTGAGCCCACATGCATTGCTTACAGATCATCACTATAATGGCAGCTTATTGATATTTATGTCACATTTTAAAGTATCAGGGTTCTTCACATTATTTCCAAGCTGCACACCTCTGTAGGCCATCCAGGCATGGGCAGATAGAACTAAATGCACCATGGAAACCCAAGGTGGTTTCACATTTGTGTGCAGAGAAATTAGATTGGTAGTTCCTTATTTTGGGGACCCAACAGCCAATTCACACTAGAAAATCTTTATATCTTCCATATATTCTGTTCTTGGAGGTGGCTTGTTTTTAATTTCTTCAGAGCTGAGCCAGGCAGATTTTGGGCAACTGTAACCTGTGTTCAGATTTTGAAAATGTTTGCCAGAAGCAGAAGTCAGAACAACTTTCCTGCAGTGTCCTGGGAAGACACGAGTTTGCTTGCTTGGGCTGGGAAGTTAGAACGTGGCAGCAATGCTGGAGGGATGTCAGAGCTGGGCTGAGGGACAGCAGAGACCACAAGATCGAGTAGTTGGCTAGCATGGAAAAAGTATTTTTAGTCCTTTTGTCAGCTGTTTTTGGTGCTGAGACCAAACCAGTCCAGATGAGCTCTGAGGCTCAAGATCCTTTGGGAAAAGGAAGACAGACTCTCAGGTTGTGAAGCCTGGCAAGGATTAAATGCAAGAGAAGTGCCTAGCTACCCCCAAA
>NC_031778.1:1965536-1976128 GCF_001522545.3 Parus major
AGAAGAGAAGAGAAGAGAAGAGAAGAGAAGAGAAGAGAAGAGAAGAGAAGAGAAGAGAAGAGAAGAGAAGAGAAGAGAAGAGAAGAGAAGAGAATGCATGGTTCTGCCTAAGAAAATGTTCAGGCAGCCTGCAACAACTATATTCAAAATGTTATAAAAGGCAGAGAATTATAAAACCTTCCCTGTAATTAGAAACTTTGTGGATCTCTAGAGTTTTATATAATAATTTAGTAAAGAACTGAATCAACAGAGATTTTTTATGAGGCTCCTAAGACCTGCTTGTATTAAAGCAGTAAATATTTCATTTTCTTTATAAATGTTAACAGGAATAAAACGGAGCAAGAAGCAGCAGGACTGGGATCTGTAGCACTTGGCTGGAGACACCCACTGCTCTGTCATGTGTGGGGAAGTCAGGACAGTCAGGCAGTGAGGCTGAGCTGCCGCTCTGACTCCAAAAGCACGCTCCCAAAGGAAATCCCCAGCACACTTTGTCCCATGCTGTGACCTCCTGCCACTGTCCCCATTGCTTCACCGACTGCTCTTCCCTTGCCCAGGCCAGCTGCCCTTGCTCCCCTGGCCAAGGGGAGCTCTGGGAATGCTGGCTGGAAGAAGGGAGGGAACAGCTGTGCTGGGAACAGCTTCCCTGGCCAGGCAGCGACAAAGGCAACTGCAGACTATGAATGAGAGCCTGGGAATGCCTCAAAACCAACCTTCCCTCCATTTCTAACCCAGCAGGGACGTTTTACCCATCTTTTCCACAAATGCTCCAGGAAAGAGCTTGTGCTGGCACTAGCATCGTGTCACTCCTGTCAGATTTATTACATCCAAGTGCTTCAGTAAATATTTAAAGAATCTGATTGCAGCATATACGGTTCTGAGAGATTAAAAAGAAACGTTACCTTACATTAGCACATAATATTGTTTACCTAGGATAATTAACTCAACTAAATCACTAGATCAATTAAATTTTCATTACCATGACACGCTTAAGGAGTACAGGTGACGTCCTGTTAGAAATGTTAAAGTAATAATAATAACAACAACGGTTATTATTATTATTGTATTGTTATTTAAATGTTATATTATTGGTGGTGGAGCTAAATTAAAGTGACATTAAACCTCACAAAGAATCTTCACCACTAATCTTAGACAAAAGTCAAGTTTGCACTGCTGTAAAGGAAACTACTCATTCAGTTCAGTGAAAAGTATAGTTTAGATGTATTTACCACTTTCTCCTCTATAAATACTAAATAAGTATCACAGTGCCTTTAACCACTTCACAGGTGGGAAGGCAATGCCCTGCAGCACACACCTTCCAAAGCAGCTAGTGGTTTTCATGAGGCCTAATCTTCTGCCCTCTTATTTGCTGCTTCACAGAGAACCCTTCATTGGAGTGCTTACAGCTATTCAGTCATTCCCTGCTGGTGTGCTTAAGACACTCCAAGGTGATTATTCAGTATAAAGGTGGCTGGTCAGAATCATTTTACTGCCAAAAAATTTGAAAGGAAAGGCGTGTACAGCAGACCAACAGCTGGGGAAGCATGGGCAGAGGATTCAGGTTTGAGAACAGATGAACTACTGTCATTAGCAGCAGGAAAAGTAGCTTTTTATCTTGTGAAACAGTGACACTGGATGGCTCCACTTCCCATTTAATTTGCTCTCTGCACCTCTGTGTATCAGATAGCACCTGGATGCTGCTGGACTTGCACAGACACTCCTTCCTCAGGAGGAACCTGGCAATTGTCACTGCACACAACAACAATACACTCCAAGAGCCGGAGCTTTTTTCCAGGGAAAAGCTGAACTTCTACAATTTTACTGTTTTTTCAAGATGTAACTTCTGATTAAAGCTTCCTTCAATCAGAGACATTCACTGGCAATACTATTGTTCCTCGGCAACATCTCTGTAGCAACTGATTACAAAGGGAACTGGTTCTCAGCAGAAAAAATATTACAAACTTTAGTGCCCCAAATGGGAAGTAATCCAGTTTTGATTGCTGACTGGAAGAAAAAAAAAGAAAGGAGAGAAAAAAAAAAAAAAAAAAGAGAGAGAGAGAGAGAAGCATTAAAGCATTAAAATTAATCTCTTAGAATATTTTAATATTTTTATGGTTACTAATAAAATCAATAATAGCTTTTCAAGACTCAAATGCTCTGTGCATTTTTTTTTCTCTTAACATCTCCATAAAACCTGTAGTTGTCTGTTCTAGTTATAGTCCTGAGAAACAGAAGTAAGGTCATTCCTTCAAAAACAATGGAAAAAATGGTACAGCGGAGAGCAGGAGTAAAATTTTACTTAAAATCACGATTAACTCTTGTATTCTACTGGTCACTACATGTTAGGAACCTTCCTCCCCTTGTGCTGATCCAGTGGGGTTTTTAATGTCTTGCAGTCACCAGCCTGAGAACCATCCTCATTCAGCCATATGCAAAAGCCTCATATTTTTAGCCTGGATGTGTTGATCCAGGTGGCATCCTTTAAATTTCCATTTCCTGGGAGTCCATCCAAGAGGAGATGGAAATCATCTTGGCCAACTGCATTGCAGGAAACGGGCCACGAGTGAAAAGCCACGGCTGAGCATCAGCACCCAGCAAGGAGTGGAGATCCTGTGAGGACAAAACGCAAAGGGAGGTGGGAGGGAGGATCTGGGAGAGCTGGAGCTGCCAGCAGAGCCAAAGGGCTGCACCAGGTCTGGGGAATAAACCCTTTGTGCTCGCTCTGCTGCAGTCTGTGGGGTCAGTGTTCTCGTTTGTAACGCACAGTCTCACCCCAGTTATTTCCACAAGAGTGAATTTTCTGATCAGATGAACTAGGGGACAGCTACATTCCAAATCCTTAACCTCTGCAGTTCAGATTCTTCTTTTATTGGCTCATCCTTGCCCCACTTTCTGTATTTTCTCTTCTAGTATATAATGTGGAATTTATATTCCTTTATTTTTAATCACCTTTACAGTGTAATTTTCTCAGGTACTTATCTACCATTTCATCTCCCTGCTTTGCCTAATTACCTGTCCCTTTCCTTCAGATGGTTCTTTTATTCCCTTCTTTTCAGAATCATTAGCATTGCATTATTATTCTTAACAGCAGTACATTTATGTTTATTATGCAGTGTTTGCAAATAAATGGAGAACTGAATTTCTGCTTCTATTTACCTAAAGCTAAAAGGAGAAAATGCAATGTGGGTTAAATTACTTGCTTATTTTGGAAGGAATAATTTTTAAAGACTTTTAAGAACTCTGCTTTACAATCAGTACTTTTTATAGTTTTGGTGCTGCAAGGAATGTAGGAAATATTTATCAAATCATATCATTTTAATACACAAAAAAGAACTAATATTGAATCAGGTTTTTTTCTTCCTTGGATACTGCTCTTTTCCTTAAGGAAATAATTGTAACTACAGCAGGTAACTGAAATGATCCTGAGTAAATGGTGACATTCTGCCCTGTGAAGCACTTCTTGCTCATCCATATTTGGCTCTATAAACCTCATAAAAGGATAACCCCACTCACAGGGTGTTTTACTGCTGGAACCCACTGGACTGGAAGTTTTTTCCCTGGCTGTGTGGTCACCTTGCCATGGTGTTAGAAGACAATGGTGGTGCCAGACCCTTCTCCCATTCAGGTGAAGGACAAACAGTCCTACAAGATTACTGTGGAAGCAAAGGTGGATTCACCCAAGCTCCCCAGCCAGACAAGTGTGTGGCTGTGCAGTCCCACACTGAAGCCCAAAGACCTGTTAAATGCAGAAAGATCAGTCCAGACATCCCTGCCTGATCAAGGCCCAGCATGTCTGCTGATCACAGAGCCACAGATTCATCTGGTTTTCTTTTGCAGAAGCAGGAGGAAGGTGGAAGCTGTTGGAGTATACCACTGCTTTGTTTGAGCTCATTTTGCTTAAAATTAGCTCAGCAATTATGGTTTTATATAAACTAGTCTTGCTTCCTGACAGCCTGGGCTCTGACTGCCATACCCACGGCAGGCTCTCAGCCAGACTACATTAAAAAAATTGACACTTCACTTTCTTCAAAGGCTGAGAGAAACTTAGCCTTTGAAGAAAGAAAAAGACATTCTCTCTTCCTCTGGGTTAGGCAGCAGGGCTTTTAATTAATCCAGGGAACTTCTTCCACTAGGGAAGGCCCCAGTTGTCCAGTTCTTAGTGAACCACTCACTTCATGACACCGCTTCTCTTTCTCTGCTGCTCTAAAGCTGTGAGCTGTGCCTTGTGTCCCTTCCTGCTCCCCTCGACTGCCACACCCCACTGTAACATAGGACCTGTGGATAGCCCGAGGCTTTAGGTCCCTTCTATTGATCATGTTCATAGGAAAGAACTCCTGTTAAACACTAAAAACTAGCCAGAAAGTGACCCAAACTTCTCAATTCTAATCCAAAGGTGATTTGATTTGTTACATGCATTCTTTTCCCTTTATCAGCAGTAGATAAAATTATGTGGCATCTGATGGGAATTCTGCACCTTGCCCGTTGTCTGAGGCTCCAGGAGGAGCTGTCCTGTGAGGTGTGTGGTTTTATGAGGACAGGATGCTGGCTGGTGGCTGCTGCATGGCCCTGCTCACACCTGAACACGAGCCCAGGCTGCAGCTGAGTTCACACAACTCATGTGTGAGTCTGGCTGCCAACACAGCAGGCACTGGGAGCTCAGGGCATCACTTGGCACTGGACAGAGGTTCAAACAATGGAGTGGCAATCATTGCTTGTTCTTCTCCTAAGAGAAGCACTGAGCTCAAAGCTGCTGCTTCCATTTCTTATTTTGATCTTGTTTTAGTCTTTATCCCAGAGACATTACCAGTCAGCGAACACATTAAATGACATAGGAAGCAAAGCACTTATATCAATCTTTCCCTAAGAAGCTCCAGTTGTGTTTTATTAACAGAAACATTTCAGTTTCATAAATATTTAATGAAGTGACTGCCTATAGCAGGGAGACACTCCTGAGCTAATTGTTGCTGTGGTCAAACCACCAAGCAGCTTAGTATTTGCTTGCAGTGTCACATTACAATGAGCACAGCTGACAAACTGGTTATTAAAGTATTGGAAGCATCTCCTCTAAAACTGGGATTGTTTAATTAGCACAAGTCATTTATGCTACCTCAGGAATGATGTGGACTAAGAACTTGGTGCAATACTGCAGCCAAGATAATCAATGCACCTGTACAGTAAAACCAGAGAGCTCAGATTCTGTGGCAAACTGTCAGAGACCATCTGTTTGTGCCCCTGAATTCCCACCAGAGGAACAGAAGCCTGAAGTTATCCTGCTGGATATTCTGGTGGAGCAGCAAGCTACAGAGCAGCAGGGGCAAGAGAAAGAAATCCAGAAGGACAGAGGTGATCCCAGGAGGTCTGGGCAGTATCCAAAGGCTCACTGCTGAGCTCTACAGCAGTGCCAATAGGAGAGGGACAGAGCAGCCACTCCTCCCAGAAAAATCAGAGTCATGCCTTAGGATTTTAGCTTTTCTATTTGTCATGTATCTGTAATCCTGCAGTTCTTTAGTGTGTAACTCCAAACTCCACACACAGTGGGAGCTGCTGCTTTCCCATTTTGCTCAGACACAGCAATTCCTCTCCAGGCCTGGCAATCAAGGACACCTCACTGCCTCAGGCCTGAGAGATGGAAACAAAAGTGAGTTGGGGCAGCAAACTTGGGGTAAATGAGTTCATTCCCTGAAGCTGGAATTGGAAGATGAACCCCCAATGTGTAAATGGGCCAAACTTTTATAAGTGTGAAAACCTGTGACCCATCATCCATTTTTGGGTGCAGCCCCTGGGGAGCTTTGTTTGCCCTAAATGTACCTGAAGGCCCTTCAATAAATAGAACTGTTTTTTGTTCTCTTAATTTTGTCTGGCCTCTGTTTTTAAGTCAGCTCAAACAGGCATCAAGGGCAGTGCTGACTGCCCAGCTCCTCTGAAACCAGGCAACACAGAAAGATTAAAGTAGATGCAGAAGTTGTACATGTGAGATACTGAAGAAGGGAAATAGTAAACCAATATCTAGACACGCCTAAAACATCAAGGTGTGAAGTCTTACTGTCCAACTAGTTTGGACAGCCAGCAAGGGGTTTCTCTCATTGGTGATAAAATAGATTTATTGTATGTTAACTTTGTAGGACACTGAGACACAGTGACACAATGAAATTTATATCATTTTCTCCAAGATAATTTATACCACATATGCATTCTCATACCTAACAGAAGGCATTAAATAAAGGTAGAGTGTTTTCTTCCTGCTTATTACTATTATTATTATTATTATTATTATTATTATTATTATTATTATTATTATTATTATTATTATTATTATTAGTGAACTGGCTTACACTGTTTATTTTGGCTTTCCCATGGGACAAAGCCTGACTGGGGATCTGAGAGGACAAAGGTGTGCAGCAGAAACACACCAGAAAGCCTGGGTATGATACAGTAGTCCCAAAATGAGCTCCCCACCTGCTGTAGTGGCATCCAAAAGGCAGCACAAGCCAATTCTTGTTCCCAGGTGAGTTCACAGCCTGGAGAGCCCAGCTATACTGAAACCCCTGTGCATGAAGCCCAGGGCAGAGAACAAGTAGCAAATACTACTTGAGTAGTACTGGAGTACTGGAGCCTGAAGCTTCCAAAAATAATCATCTGCTGGTCTCACTGTGGGATGGGTGAGCTCCAGATGCCAGGAATCACCATATAGGGCCTGAGGTATGCCTGGATTAGACTGACTGGATGTGACTGACTACAGAATTTTTTGCTATTTCTGTAATAACTTTTCCCTGCTACACTACACAGTGAGTCAGATTTCATGGTTAGAGCAAGTGTGAGTCATACCAAGAATTGCTCTCCAAACCTGCTAAAGTTACTTTATTTCTTTTCCTTTTCAGAAACTCTTGCTGATCATCCACTGCTGCTAAGATGTAGCAATGGGGAACAAAGACACAGACTCCTCATGCATGAGAAGAAAATCACTTTATGTTATATCTTGACTGTTAAAAATGACAATATAATATTTGCTTTCACATTTATGGGTTAACTTCTTTACATGTTGTTGTTGATCACAAGGATTTGGATATGGTACAATGTGTAACTCCTTTTAGCTGCTTATTAGTATAACACAATCTATTAGTTTTGCACTGTATAGCTATTATAGGAATAGTAATGTGATGAATATATAATATCTATGTATGCACCGTATAGCTTGTAGAAATAGTGGTGTAATGAATGAATTATATTGTAGGCTGAACATGAAATGTTAAAATGCTCCTGTATAATTAAGGAAATGATGTAATTATGCTTCTTCCCCCCACATCTGCTGACTGACCTCTCCAAGTGATAACAGTGACACAGACCAGAGCACCTGAGAAGAACTGGAGAAGAACTTGTTAACTCCTTATCAGGGAGCATGAAACAATAGGATGGAAACACAAGAATAAATAAAATATATTGACCTAACCCACAGGATGTCATACAGATAAGTCAGACAAAAGAGTTCCTGAAACATCATAAAGCTCAACAGATGTATGAAACACATGAATATGCATGTAACAGTATAAAGACAACACTGGCTTCTTCTATCAGTGTTCTTTGGCCAATAGCCAGAAACACCCAGCGCTGGACATTGTCCTTTTTTATTCCTTTATTAAACTTCAAAACTCTAGAGAGTGAACTTTGTTTCTCACAAGGACCCTAATGATTTTCAGAAATTGTAACATGTCTATATCACAGCAGTTACGTCAGGACAGTGTGACAAAAGGTCACTCACACCATGAAGGAACCCACGGTGTCTCACATGCAGTCTGTCTGATCTCATCCTGATTTAAAAATTGAGGACATACAGGGCCTTTAGCTAGCTTGTCATGAGGCACCCCAACTCCCCCTCTTTTTGTTTTTAATAAGCTTGGTTTGAATGAAGCTTGCCTTGTGGGAGAGTGGGGAATGTCCCCATTGTGAGACACGCCCCATTGCTGCAGGAAGTTACGGCTTTGCTCTGAGGGACAGGCAGGTCCATCGTCCATGTCCATGGTGTTGGGAAGGCCTGGAGCAGTAAAATGGGAAAGCCAATGCCAGATAACATCAGGGGTCTTCTCTGGAGTGAGCAGTAACAACAGGAACATGATTCAATTGTGAACTAAATTAACAAGGTGAAAGCTACAGCTGCCTACATGCTTTGCTGTCACCCAGGGATGCCGAGGAGCCTTCTCCCCATCGTGAGGACAATGAGAGCCTTCTCTGGATAAGGTTCCCAAGTCTCTCTCAAATGAAAGTGGTCAGTCTCTGTAAAGCCAAATTAGCTAGTCAAAGTGACTTGCTTTCAATTTTAGCACAGAAACACCTGGTTTTGATGGCATACCTTTCCTGCCAGTCAAGGCCAGAGCTAAGACCTAGACTGTGAGAACTTCCCTATCATATCCTTAAAATAAATATTTCAGTAATAACTTATAGAACAGCCGGCTTTGTCTTCTATCCTTAGCTAAATAAGCAATGATATTACAAGTAATTTGTAAATAACTATGCACATGTATATACAACTCCTTTGAAACCACCATTTACCTTTTTGTCACAAACAAACCAATTCAAAACCATCAAAGGAAACATCTCTTTGTCTCAGGTTTTACAGGTCATATTCTGGTATTTAAATGCTGCAGTACTTAAGACTGTCAAATTAGCACTTAACATTCTTCTGTGTAAATTAAACATGAACACACTCCAAATGACTAAACTCTGGGATATGGATAACTCAGTTAACCTCAGGGGTTAGTGCTTTATGCTAAAGGAGCAGGAGGAACCTCACAACAGGAAGGATAAGACAACAGGATATCACAGGCTTCTGAGGAAGTTAATTGAAATTGCTTGCCTGGTGCTTTCTGCAATCTAGACTCAGCCTCTTAGTAAAGACAAAATTAAATTTAGGAACACGACCAGTATGGTTTCATGTCATGAAGGATTGCAAAGTACACAAGCTCAATACTGTTTTATCTGTTAATGATGATTAAGACTGAACAAGATATTTCTCTTCCACATGCTGCAACCCTCCACACTAAAATTAAAGATCTATAAAAGAATGGATTTCTTATCTTCTATCTCAAACTAGGGATCTGTTATGCAGTGATCTCCTTGAAAATGTACCAAGTATGAAACCATACCAAAATCTCAATTTTAAATGAAGTGTACTGATACGTTGTTGCCAATACACTGGAAAAAACCTTTCCACTAAAAGAAGCCCTTAACCCTCTAAACAGAACAGCTTTTGTCAGAAAGCAATTAAAGCCTCCTCATTTGTATTAAAGTCGTGACAAAACATGGCCTGTGGAAAATTGGTATCACACCTGTTATCCCAGTGATATCTGCATTGTTTTTATACTTGAGAACAGCTACGGAATTCTTACAAGTACTGCAAAGGTATAGAATCTTCCAACATGTTTCTGGTTTCTTTCTGTATCAATTGTGAGTTAAATTACTTTTGTTTCTCTATAAAGACTGAAGAGCATGGTGTCTGTTAACTAGAGGCAACAAAAATATCCTCCATAGCTAGCTAGATCTTATAATTTAAAAAAAGGATGCAGTGTGGGTGTTCAAGTACATACATTAACTATCAGAATGAAGGAGCATGTTTTATAAATGTGCTGAATTTAAGAGGTGGCTTTATTCTCAGTCTTGTGGCTCCTAATATAATTTGGGGGAAAAGAAGCTAAATATGGTTCTAGATAGGAAAGGGCCTTTTTTCACAGAAAGCTATTCTTGTTTTGAGGGCTTGAGCACAAGGGCAGTTTTAGCTTCTGGGGTTAGCTGTCGAAGCAAATGCAGGTGTGGGTCTCCATACTCCAGTAGGAGCTAGGTGTGCTGAAAGATGTCATCAATAACTCTTAGGTAGCACAAAAAGCCCCAGTTTCGCCTGAGGTGTTGCATTTTAAAGGAATATACTACACTGGCAGCATATGAGTAATCAGTTACGATGTTAAGAAGTTCCTGTGAAAATAAATGGAAGGCATATCGAATAGCAGCCAATTCTAAAATTTGCACGGAAGTCTTAACTCTGTAAACAAAAGATGCTTATTAACACGTTTTCTAGAAAACCTGTGGCTGACTTGTGCCACTAAAGAGTTATTGACTTTCTGGATGCGAGGTCGAGCCCTGTAGCAAGGCTTTATATATAAGGGGAGGTTATCCCTCTCGTCTCTTTGCCGAGGGTATTCCCTTTTAAAACGATCGATGGAATTGCAGTTCTAAGTGTCCGAAACCCAGGAGTCCCGGCGGGCAGCAGCCCCGGGCTGGGGAGCGCTGCAGGCGGCGGAGCCGGGGCCGCCCCAGCGCCTCCAGGGAGGTAAGGAAGGGGTGCGGGAAGGTGCCGCAGAACACGGACCGGGGGCCGCAGGAACGCCTCCAGCACCAAGTACAGGAGCGCAGCCCCGCAAACAGCAGCGCCTCGGGGCTGCAGAAAGCGTCCTCGATCGGCTTTTCCAGCCGCGACAGCGACGCTCCCGCCGCTCCGCCCGGACACAGCTGCGGCTTGACCGCCCCCAACGCCGGGAGAGCCGGCCCCCAGCGCCGGGAGAGCCGGCCCTCAGCGCCGGGAGAGCCGGCCCCCAGCGCCGGGAGAGCCG
>NC_031778.1:1976289-2040370 GCF_001522545.3 Parus major
CCGAGCCCGGGTGGGGGCCGAGCCCGGGTGGGGGCCGAGCCCGGGTGGGGGCCGAGCCCGGGTGGGGGCCGAGCCCGGGGGCTCTGCGCTGTGGCCCGTGACCGCCCCTCGCCGCTATCTTCAGCCGTGAGTCAGGTTCCATGGTTAGAACAAGCGTGAGTCGTACCAAGAATCGCTCTCCAAAGCTGTAAAAGTTATTTTATTTCCTTTCCTTTTCAAAGATGCTCGCTGATCATCCACCGCTGTTATGATGTAGCAATGGAGAGCAAAGACACTGACACGTACTCCCTCGTGCATGCCAAGGAAATCACTTTATTTTAGAAGTTACCCCCCTTTATACCTTCAATCTCAACCAGATAAAACCAAAACATAGCGGGAAAAGGGCACCCACTGGCTGGCACAGCTGCAATGTGCTGGCCACAAGTCACAGCTGTCTCTCACCCCCCAACCCGCAGCTGTGCCTTCCCACAGGGGCTTCTGGTGAACAGACACCTTAACAGCTTGAACAATTATAACCCCACATCCCACATTAAGAGGTATGTAATTCAGCAGTGTGATAGGGTTCAAATATTGAACCAAAGAAATATAAGCTGAACCAAGCAATGGAAAAAACAGAGATGTGATTTAGAAGTAAGTTTCAGAGGGAAAAAAAGCCATGTCAGGTCAAAGTCTGTTGAGCTGTAAATCTGCAGCTGGCATTCTCAAAGGGTCTCCTACAACAAGCAATCTGTGAGAGTACTGGATTTTATCTCCAGATGTAACCGGGATTAAAACAAGGAAAGATATCAGAAAATATAAAGTAGCATGGGAAAACTCTTCTGAAGGGAAAACACATATGGTTGATTAAAGGAAAATTCAGTTGGTGATTATGTCAGACAGCACGTTGACTACATATAGATACTTGAATTGATAAAAGTGCATGTGAGAAAATAATCCATTTAATGTTTTGCTTTCATGTTCCTTTACTCATCACATCTATATCTCACTTGTTAAGTTCCTTTCATAAGTTTTCAAACGCAGCTCACGACTTGCTGTGGAGTTACCCATGGAACAACATTGCTCCATGCTTGGGCACTAAGCCACATAGGACTGGTTTGTACTGGGAAACTTCCTTGTGCAAGAGCGCTGTGACTTCCCACTACTTCTGTACAGCACATCCTGCAAGCACTTGGCACAGTTGTGGGGAAATCCTTCTGTGCGGTCAATGGCTGCAAGGACAGCAGCTTATTTGGTGCTTTCCTTGAGTTTGCTACTGTTGAAAAGGAGATTTATGCTCTGTCATGGGGAAGCTGGCTAGGAAGCAGATAAACAAACAGGCCATATCCAAGTCTGTGGGGCCTGATGGAATGTGCTTCAAGCACTGGGGGAGCTGCCAATGTCATTGTGAGGCCACACTCAAGTATCTTTGAAAGGTCATAGTGATCAGGAGATGTTTCTCAGGATTGGAAAAGCAAAGGTTCCCTTTATCTTCCTTCTAAGGAAGAGGATTCAGGAATCTACAGGCAGTCAGCCTCATCTTCATCCCTGGGAAGGAGCAAATCCAGGGAAGAGTCACAAAGATGACTGAGGGACTGAAGAGTCTCTGGCGTGGAGAGGCTGAAAGAGTTGTGACTTCTCATCCCGGAGAAGGAGAGGCTCAGTGGGACTTCACCTGTGTGTTTCAATACCTGGTGAAAGAGTATAAAGAAAATGAGCCCAGATTCTTCTCAGGGGCACCCAATGAAAGGACAAGAAGCAATGGACACAAACTAAATAGACAAAAGCCTATTAAACACAAGAAAAAACCCCAAACGTGTCTTTTACTATGAGGATGAAACAAATTGTTTATGGATTCTCCATCCTTTAAAACACTGAAGACCCAAGCACACCTTGTTCTGAACAATTTACTTTATAGAGGTTGCTTCCTAATTCCAGGATTCCGTGATTTTGTGATCCTGGTTTTGTGTTTAATCTGGAAACTTTAGTTCAGACTAGATTCTCCTGGATTTATTTTCCTGGAAGATTATCTGAAGATCTGAAATCTCTTTTCAAACCTCTTATGAACTTCAAATCTGAAGACCTTAGATTTGAAAGCTGTGGACTATCAAACTGAAGATTACCTTTTTCCAAACCAGTTTTTTCCCCATGAACACAAGGTACACCTAATTGCAAGGAAGAAGTCAGATGTGACCTATGTGGTCTGTGCCTCCCCAACCTTGTTTACTGCTTTCTTCTCTAGACTTTCGTGATGCTGTGATTCTTGCCAACAAGCTCTGAGAACAAGTAAGACAACTTAAAATCCCAAACTTCTAAAGGTTTTCAAGTGCTCTCTATATATCACAAAGTTCTACAATGACAGGTTGATAGGAACTTTTTTTATTTAAAACACTCTTTACTATAATCCTCCAGATAGCACAGGGAGCCCTAGCTATAATATTTTCTTTGACTTAATGTAAAATTCATTAAATCCCATTACTTTAAATTACTGGGCTGTTGGAAATCAGCGTAACTCCACTGAAACCAGAGGAATTATGCCAACTGACTTTAGAAGATGATCCGACTATTAACCACAGTGCAACAGAATTTCACATTAAATCTGAGCATGCAGGTCTTTGGTGACAGCCACGAGCAATCTGATTAAAAGCCATTCTGACTTTACTCCAAAGCACAGAACTTTATTTCACAGACTTCTCAGGAACTTTAGGGTTTATAGGACTATATGACAACTCAGTGATTTCAAGTACCTTAAAAATAAATCCCACAAGTCTCCCTTGGCCTTAAATAATATCAAGATTGGAATTATGGATTAGAGCATCTGACCCCATCACCAAATCTTTCCACAAACTGATCAGGCTTCCTTTCATTTACACTTTTTAGTATTACTAATTTCATTTCATTTACAGTTTTTAGTACTACTTTGCCTACATTACTACTATGTTCAAGTTTTTCTTCTAAGTTTTAGGTATCAGCCATCTGATCCGTCTTTTTTTTGTTTTTATGGAACTGGTTCTACACCCTGCCTCTGATATTACCCCACAGCATGTATCTGAAGAACAATTATTTTGCCAAAGTAAACCAGCTAAGTCTGCTTAGTCTCCACTTAAGGGACAGGCTTTCCATGCCCTAATGTCATTGTAGCTTTTTCCTGTACCTGTGCATGAATCTCTTCTGAACACAGCCACCTGAAACCATTCACACTGTTTAAGATGAAGTTAACAGAAAACCTATGGCTTTGCATAATCTCTAGTAGAAGAATATGTCTGATACTTTAGGTTCACACACATCATGCTGGTCAATGAATATATATAAAATATATTTATGCCTTGCTTCTCCTTTTTCTTCCTTTTTAAATGTACAGCTCCAACAGCATCTAAGAAACTTATTACTGGTCCCTAGCAGCACAGACTTGCACTGGGCACTGTGGAATTACTGATCACTTTTTAAAGTTCAGTTCTTAGAATTCTCCTGCTTTTCCTGTATGTTTTGATCTGCTAAATTTTTGATCAGTTTTATATGTGTACTCTCACCTAACCATGCCATTTACAAATATATTAACATCAACCCATCTGTCAATCTCCTCTGACCTTTACTCCCCGCTTCAGCACAACCTACTGTTATCTGACATTCAGCCCACTTAGTTGTTCTTGCTTTGTCCGTTGTTGCTGATGCTGGAGACAGGCTGTGCTGGTTTCGCATTAATTGATTAATTATTAATTGATTAATTATTTGGTGCATTGGCTGGGAACCCACACCACTAGACTGCCATGCACCACAACAAGCCAAGTTTGTGCGGCAACAGCCGAGGTTTATTGTTGTGCATCTCCTTTTCTAGGGGCCTCACATTTCCCGTGCTAACACACACGACTGGTTGGGATCTTAGCTCCACCCAGCTCACTGGTCAATGATACGGGTTCATTCATGGTTCAGTGGGACTGGCTGGGGTCCCCTGTTTGAGTTTGAATCCAGCCTATCATTATCATACCTGGGGACTTCACCTCTGTTCCCTAACGAGCCGTGCTGGTCGGGTTGGTGTCTGTTATGGCCGATTTTATCTGTGCAGCTACACACCGGCTGTAGCTGTCACAGTCCGTGTCTTCATCATCCTGACTATGAAGTTACCATCTGCTAGGGCCACGTGGGTTGCACACTTGCTGAGGCACAAAATACATGTGTGCATCCAAGGAAGGAAAAATTACTGTCAGAGACAACAGAATTAAGGAGAGGCTCCTTTTAGGAGTCTAATCAGTCATTATTACCGATGTGTGCTTTGAGGATTAATATCTAAAGATGCAAATATCAGACCGTTAGTTTTTGGAAATTAACTACAGGATAAAGTTCGCATTATATCCAGCTTTAACTGAATTTATGTCAGTACCTTTGCTCACACATCTAGAGATGAAGACTGAAGAGAAATCAAGCACACAAATGGGGATTGGGAGACATGGCTTGTGTAAAAGGGCGTTTAGTGCCCATTAGCATCTTCGTTCCATGTTCAGAGCTATGGATCTCTAAGCATTTCCCCTCCATACAGACCTTGCCTCAGTTACAAGCCCTGCTCAAATATAAATGCAGTGTTACTCCCACAACCTGGAAGGCAACAGAAAGCAATCAAGGCAGCAAACACACAGCAAGAAGGAAAGTGAAGCTAAATTGCACGTACTTCCAGAGTTTAAAAAATACTCACACCTGTGGGTCCATTAGCCATAGTTTTCCCTGAGTACCAAATGCAATAATTCCATGTGAAGTGAGGAGGGCCTGTGCCTATTTTCTCACCCCATCACACAGTGTGTAGTACAATGCAGTAAGCTTGCTATGAGTGAAATATAGCATATCAATTATCATAACAGCAGAGGATTTCTTAAAAGGAAGATTCCTTGTGTCTTCCTTTCAATGCTGTGCTGTTTTCCCTGCTCTGTGTAAGAAATGTTGTGTGCCATTGCTGTCTCTAGAACAGCCAGAGACTGGTACTAGAGGCTAAACAGGAAGAAAATGAAGTGCTATGTTGGTGCTGCCAGAGCTGTCCAGTTCCCCTACAGAGCATGTCTGAGCAACCTCCTGGCAAGGCAGGGAGGAAAGAAAGCCTATCCTTGCTAGTAAACTCCTCACACTCACTGGTAACACCAGTTCCAGGTTCCATTACAGCACAAGTAACAGCAAATCCTGACTCTGCACGCTACCAGCAGCAGCAGCCTGACAACCTGAGCTGCTTGGGTACAGCTTAGAACAGAGAGTGCTGAACACCTGGACCTGGAAAAACATTTTTCAGGTTTTTGTAAATGATCACTTGGTTTTTACCATTGCTCTACCAAACCTTTCAAAAAGCAATCTGCTAAGAACCATTGTTCCACTATACTGTGCTCCTCTATCAGATTTTACAGCGTAGGTTACAGGAGGGGCAGCAGCCACACAGACAGCACCGAGGGAATACAGCCCTCTGTCAGGCTGAATCCTGAGATGCCAACAAAGGTGAAGGCCTTAGGAAGTGTGCTTGTTAAACCCCCTCGTTTTCACATGCAGTGCTGAATTGTTTGTTAAGCTCCCACAACAAACACAAAAGACAAAAGGAAATAACCACAGGACAAACAGCCACCTGCTGCTTTTGAGATGGCAGAATTTAGGTTCCTTTTATATTAAGATCTTTTGTTTCATGAAATAATTCTCTTGTTCTAGTTAAACAATCCACACCTGGCAAGGGTTCATTCCCTTTGTTGCCCAATGCTTCAGAGGGTTCACAGAGATGAGAAAAACCACACTGCTAATGTTTCATTTCACCCCTCCTCTGATGCAGGTTGTGAATGACTAAAAGTCAAACACACCCCTATTGGGATTAGAAATGATAAATTATTATAATCCTCCAACTGCTGGGCAGAATGCTTAGCAAGAGTATAAATGAAAGGCTGGTACTTTAGCACAACAAGCGACTGTGAACAGAAAAGGGATGGAGAGTTGTGGACACGGTTACGGAGGAGAACGTGCCACAGCTGAGAGTCATGCTGTGAAGAGAGAAGTAAAAAGCCACATGTCACCTGGAAGAAATGCCTGTGCTTTGAAGGACTTAGAGAACAACACATGGTTCCCTGTATCATCAAAATTAGTGAAGCAATAGGAGGAAAGTAAAAAGGGAGAAAAACAGCCACTAAGTTAGAGTTCCAACAGGCATTACACCACATGAACAACAATTCTTTTATAACAATTGCAATATTTTTGTTATTTCACTTTTTTCTGCTCCTGCCACATAATAGACATGTGTCATCTACATATGACATTTCACTAATGCCAGAGTATTGTCTCAGCTTCATGTGCTTAATGAATCATTATAAAATTTGAAGTGCAGATTTATTCACAGGAACCAGAAATGATTCCCCTGTTTGCTCTGGAAGAAGTAGGGGACATGCAATCACCCTTGCACAGCCTCTAACAATTCTTGCTCTGAAGAACAATGCACTGCCAAACTTTTTTTTTCCACTCTAAATCCCTTCTGGAGCCTGCACTCAATAATCAGATATTCCACACACTTAAGGGTGCTCATTTAGCACAGCAAAACCACAGGGTCATTTGGTCTGTTCCTGGAGAAATACTTCCCTGTCAAGTCCTTTGGAAAAGCCTGGAAATGTCCTAGGCTGGCAACACCACACCTTCAAGGTTCTGCTGCTGCTAAAGGTGCAGTAGAAACCCTGTGAGTGTTTCCAAGGAGAAAAAGGAACTGGAATAGCCCATGCTATGGTTGCCTCTGTAGCGTACTTCAAAATAAAAACCTGCAGAAGTGGCTACTGAAACCTCACTGCATATTTCACTGCTGAACTGAGGCAGATTTAGAAACCATTTGTACCCTGTCAAGCAGTTGCCAACATTCATGCTCAGAAGGGTTCCTTTTGCATGGGCTGAAAAGTTAGTTCTTCCATTTACATGAAAGTTTAGCCTCTGGAGAAATGGATGCCAGCAACAGAAGTCTCCCAGGAAACTAATGTGCTGGCAGCCTTCTTATTTCTTCCAGGGCAGAAAGATTTTGCAAACCTGTCAGCAATGAACTGTGCTTACTACCTGTCTTCCAGGGGGTTGGTATTTTGAAGCCTGTTACACTCAGCCGAATACATCTGACACTGATGCTCTAAAGCTGTTAGTGGAGCTTACTGACATCTATTTCAGTGTTTCCTCCTTTGCTGAGCATGGATCCTACACCGGTTTTCACAGCTCCAAACCTCTCAAAGGTTGACAAAGGTTTGCTGGCTCTGATGTGTGAGGTGGCCCCAGCTGATCTGAAAGCTGACATTCCTCAGTGCCATCTCCTCCTGCCTTGGGTAATAGATCAAACCAACCAAACCTATTCCTAGTTATGCCCTTCACTGTACCCAACAGCAATCAGGGGACGTTTTTTCTTCTTGCTCATGTCAAGAATTTGTCCACCAGAGAGAAACTCTTAGTGACAGCCGGCACTGCTGATGAGATGCAATTCTAATATTGCCCCTGGGCAGACCCATGTTTTGTTGTGGTCCCTAAATAGGGGTTTGGCTGAACAATTTCATTCATTTTTGCTGGAGCCAGGAACCAGAAACATGCTTCCACAGTCTTCAATTCAAAAACCTTTATGTAAGTAGGACCTAATTTTTCAGCACTGTGAACTTTAGCTTGAGGCTAAATGAATGTTTGATGAATGAATTTTGGTTCTGTGGTCCTGCCTTTCCTCTGGATAACATGGATTAGTAGTCCTTGAAACAATTTATCAGATAAAATTTCCAAGGGGATTAATTGTACTCATGGGTTATTTCAGACACCTCATATTACACTGCACAAACTATATGTAGTTTGGAAAACTGATATTGTTTGCCTTGATAATTAAATGTTGCAAAATCTGTTTAATTTTCAAATTTTAAAATTTAATGAGGCAATAAGTAATAAAGTGGACTGGGCAGTTTCCTCTTTGCTCCTCCTTCCCAAATGTCAGCTCTGTTTATCAGCCATTCCTGTAACAAGAATACTGTGAGAATCCAGTGTAAATAATACACTCCAGATCTGTGCAGACCAGGCAAAACAGAGCAAATATCTGTCAGAGACAGAAGTGACAACTGCTCAGTTTCATTGCAGAATAAATACTACGCTGTGCCTTACAGGTAATAGCCTCAGCTAAAGGTTTGCTGACAGCTCAGCCCAGAACAACATCTAAAATCATTAAGTGCTAGACCTGACAGGCAATGAGAAATCAGATAGACAGGGCCTAATGCAATGAAAGGATTTGTGTGTTCTGTATTTGAATTTTTTTCTGTGTGAACTTTAATTCTAGAAATAATTTAATTAAAAAATAATCAAGTAAAAGATAAGACATTCCCATGCTGGAATAATGAAGTCAAACAAGGCTAACGTGCATCACAAAGTACATATGAAGGGGTAGCAGGATGCAGTTCTAACAACTGCTTTGGAGTGCTGTGAGGGAAATAAGCAAAAGCAGGAACACCCATGTTTTCAATTCATCTCAACAATGGGTCCAGAAATGGTTCTTAAAAAGCAAAGACCAGTTAGTAGCCTGCTGAAGCCTTATTATCTCCTTTGCAAGCACCATCCCCACTGGGACTAAATCCACAGACATTGTACATAGACAAAAAAACTCTGGATTTTTTTCCTATGGGAAATTCTGGTATTTTGTTAGAGCTTTGTTCAGAATTAGAACAAGAAGAAATTTAGAAATACCCAGAATTAAGGACATTTTGGAAGGAAAATTAAAAAAAGTAGAGAAGAAAACAGTTGGGGTTTGTTTGGGTTTTTTTTTCCATGAATGAAACAGAACAGTTGATTGCTCCCAGCTCTGGAGGATTTTTCTGTTTTTTTATTCTGAGGGACTTCACAAGTCCTTGAAGTCATCAGTGGGATCCTGCACAGAGAAGGACAAACCCTTAAACCTTTTGAGGGTCTCTGTCAAGGAGATTACAATCAGCCACCTCACACTGAAGCCAGGGGGCCCCAAACTTCTCCCTTCTAGACCCCATACCTGAGAACCCACAAGGCCTGGGGATCCCAAAGCTCTCAGACCACACGTGGAGCCTGAACTTGAACTGAGTCCCTTGGCTCCCCAGCACTAACAAGGCAGCAAGAAACCACACAGCTCTCCACTAGAAACTCACAAAAGTGTCAGTAATAGGTTGTCAAACAGCCAGGTTTCCTCAAACATTTTGGTTTTGACATAAGTGACATTTTCCAGCAGACTCTCTCTTCTAGGGGGGAAAGAACCCCCCATGCTTGGAAAGTTCCCATACAAATGTACTTGTGATACACACCTACAGAAATAGCACTGCATTTAAAGCCATTTCAAGCTTGATTTATATGAACCTTACAAAAAAAGAAGTACAAACGCATGTGCTGAGTGTCTAATAGCACGCAATATCCTCCTAGGGAAAAGCACCTCTGAGTGTGGTGTATCTACGTAACATTCCTGTATCACAATCTGTACATGTCTGGCTCTTAGTCACCAAAATAACACCTTGATATTTCATTTTTGTGACAGCTAATTAGAGCATGCTACCTTCCTTTGTGGCAACATTCTCATGCACAGCTTGACATTACAGCGCACACAGATTGCCCAGAGAAATGCAAGTTTTTTCTTTTTTTTTTGGTGTGATAATTGATCTGAACTTGCCTGCATTCATTTCCCTCAAGATGTTTCAGATTAAATGAATGAATCTCAGAGCTGCAGTAGAGTGGGTATTAAAAGGATTATGCTTACCACAAGAGACCCAGTACTCCTGAATCAACAGTCACTTTTACACACTTTCTACCTGCTCTTCAAAATACGATGTCTCCTCACTAAATGTCAGCAGGTTGTGGAGTTCTGCTGAGTTTAGAGATGCTCTGACATATTTTGCTAAGGCAGTCTGCATACCAAGAAGAACTGCTAAGGTTAATGACCTAATGAGAACAGCAGAAGAACAGAAACTGAACCTTTGCAGGCAGAATTTCACTAACAGAATTACTGAAATGATGATGAACTTTGCTCTCTTCCAGTTTTATACATGCCTACATCCTAGGAAGGTGCAATCTCCTCACAGAATTGCAACTTGTCATTTAGCAGCAATGTCTTTACACCTAACGATGGCTAGGACAACCCTTTGCCATCTTTAGGAGGTGGAATCACTGTCTTAGTCACACTAAAATGATTTCTAAAAATGTAAGATGGAACTAGCAATTACAACCACTGAAGGAAAGGTCACGAAACAGCAAGTGCCACAGGTCAGCAGCATATAGAGCTTTGCCAGCATTTGAAGAGAGGAGATAGTGGCATTAAAGTGAAATCACCAGCAGCAGATGCAATATCTGTAGCTCTCCCCAGAGAATCAGAAATATGCTCTTTGCCATGGATGTCCCTTCCTGCTCAACTGGACCCTTGGGGAGCAGAACAGTCCTACAAATGGGCCTCGGCTCTTTAATTTCCCATCTAATAGTCCCTGCCACACACCCAGCTTCCCTCACTCAGCAGGGTCCCCCTCCAGATCCAGAATGGATCCCACAGAGCAGATCACCTCCTCCAGCTCCCTGGTCAAAGCACCACATTGCTCAGGGCCTTCTCTGGTGGACAGAATGTCCCAAACATCTCCACAGCTCCCCCACAGCACCTGCACTTCAGCTGTGAGTCCCTGAGTCCCCCAGCAGCAGCAAGGCAGCAAGAAACCAGATGGTCACTCCCCATTAGGGTACAAGCAATCCCCTTTGGTTCCTTCCAGAACTGGAACTTTAAGTTTGAAGATTTTGTATTCATGTTAAAAGTTGTCCTTATTCTGGGGTTGGACCTGAAGTTGTTTCTCAGAAGCTAGACACAGAAGCAAACAAAATTATCAAAATAAGGATTTTACCAAACTTTTCTACTTAAACCACCCATGAACCAGTTAGTGTTAGGCTACACCAGAGGTGAAAAGGAAGACCAGTAAATTGGCAGCGCACATCAACTGAGAGACTGCAGAGAACACCTAGTCACTACTCTAAATGTATGCATTAGATGATATTTTATAGAGCAGGAAAAGAAAGTGTTTCCTCACCAGCAGTAAAGAAGCAGTCATATCAGATAGCAGGAATTACAGGCACCCAGGCATTCTCAAACTGACTTTCCCTGTTTGTGTGCCAGAAATAAGAGGGGGGTGGGGGGGAAGTAACTTGCACATATGCTGCCTCCCTGCCTACATCTCCAGTGAAATGAAAAGTCATCCTGTAGCCACATTTTCCTGGGAATGATGACTTAGATATGTCATCCCATTCTTCCTACACACACATGCACATACAGAAATCACCACAGCTCCCCAGTTGTGGCTGCTGAATTATGCCATCTTTGTGTTTAAGTATCCAGTTCCACACAGGACCACTCTGACCTGATGGTGCATCCCTCTTACCTGCATTTCAGTGGCTCACCTGGGGAATTTCATGTGGGAAGACACCACCTTCTTCAAAGTGTATGGCAACTCTGCACAATACTTAGAGCTGGAAAGAGACCACCTCTGGATCATACTGAATCTGTAGGTGCACCACTCATAACACACCAAGCACAGCGAAAATAGGGCCAGGCATAAAGCCAATACACACACTCTTGCTAAGGGCACCATCAGACCAGCACTTGCCTCTAGCACTCAGTGCCTAGAGACTCCACCTCTCACCTTGTCCCCCCAAACATGCTGTAACTCCTCTGCTCTGCTCCTTCTGCAGCAGAAACAAAGGGAACATCCATGAGATAATGAGAAGATTGATAGAGATGAGGAACTCTCCCAAACAGGCAGCAAAAAAAATGCTGCCTGTTTTAACTTCCCTATCCCCCTTTTTGAAGGGAGAATCGCTAGGGCCACAAAATCAGCACCTGTGTGTGGGCTGGGGGAACTTCAAGTGAGAGAAACAGATTGCTCTTTAAAGCTCTTTTACATAACATGGCCACAGAATCCCTCAATGGCTCTTCAAAACACTTCAACCAGAAAAACACATCGGATGACTGAGCATCACAGAGGGAACAAAGCACAGCTCTATTCTCAGTGTGACGTCTGTGAAACTTTTTAGATACAAGTGGGATGGGAAACTCTCGCGCTTGTGCTGTGCAGGAAATAACTAAGAATTCCATGGGAAGCACTCCATTAAGGAATCAAGAGTATCCAGCACCTTCCCATCCTTCAGTGAGTATGGGCCAGGATAGACAGCTGACTTTGGAACACAGAAGGTGAGAGAGTGGGCATTTCTGCAACTGATTTTTTTTTTTAATGGGGTTGACACAAGAGGCAACCTTTAAAACATACAAGCATTAAAAAAATACTGCCCATGTTGCTATAACAAAGTAATGTTAAACTGTTTTTCAAGGCTTTTTTTTTAAAAAAAAATAAATAAATTATGTATTGGGGGAACCACACAAAGAATGCTTTAGCAACCATAGCAACAAAAAAGCTGGCATTTAAAAGCTACTTGGATTTTTCCCTTTGCTTTTCAGAAAAGCTTGAATCTTTTAATAGAAAAACAGTGTGTCCAGAAAGCCATTTAAGTAGTTTTTGAGTAAATATCCTCTGTTTATAATAAAGTTCTCCCCTGTGGCTCTTTGCCCACAAGGAACCTGAACTAAGTGAATTTACCAGTAGGTCACCCCTTGCAAGGATACAATTATCTGACTTCTTAAAACATGAGCGAGTTGCTATTTTCAGTGAAGCACTGGATTTCCTGCTCTCTTCTGCTTTTTCAGGACAAACTCCCTACTAGTGCTAAGTTCAATCTGTTGGCTCAGCAGAGAGCAGGGCTGGAAAAACAAAGAACAGGGCTGGAAAAACCCATTTCAAGGAATTGAAACAGACTGCACTATCAAATCAGAACAAGATTCAAAATTGCTCCATTTGAAGTTCTGGAAAAATGTAATTTAGCTCTAGGGTGAGCGTCAATAAAAGCACTCCACTATGACTTCACACCTTATGTCAAAGCTTTACTATTCTTGCTGCAGGTAAGTTAGAAAGAGAAATTTATTGCCTTTTCACACTGACAAATATGTAACTTGTGTGAGTTGTGAGGGTGTGTTAGCCTTGGAAAAATAAAGCACCTAAAACCTGGAAACCAACACATTCCCCAAAAGCCACCCGTGCCAGGTCCCTTTGCTGTCCAAGTGTTCTCCACAGGCAGAGCTGCAGCCAGCAGAGGCCCGGGCTTGGGAGGAGCTCTGTTTACCCAGGTGGGACAGGCTCTCTTGCACCACTTCAGGAAGGAACTGGCACGTTCATTAGCTGCTCTTTTGGGAGTTGCAGATGGCATCCCTCCAGCAAAACACCGTTTTCAAGTACTGACATGAAAACCCTGGAGACAAAATATATACACAGAACACACCTAATTATCAATAGCTCTGCTTCAACTGGCCCCTCCTTCCAGGAACAGGCACTGATCCCACAGGGTACCACATCAGGCACAAAACCAGCTCACTGTCCCTTTGCAATGGACACACAGGCATACCTGGAGACAAGCAGGAAAAAAAAACAAACCCAAAACAACTCCCACTGTGACAAAACAGGTCATTATTTTTCATTTAATAACAAAATACTTCACAGATGGTGCTGCCATCACCTGTGGAGAAAGGGAGCAAAGCATTCTCACTGTGGATAGCATGAACTGATCACCATGGGATGGTTGGGAACTTCCCTCTCTCAGAACACCTACTCCAGCCTCATCTCCAACAGCATTTCAATTTCGTGTCTGTGCTGCAGGGCTGGCAGTAGAGCCAATGCACTGGGGAGGAGATGAGACATTTCTGGGGTAGCACAGCTCTCATTAAAACACCAGATGCCTCGCTCACTGTGAGAGAAAAGCTGCGTCATTTGGCTGCTTTAACTCAGTCTTTGTGTGAGACGATGGCAAGAAATATGCTCTAAACTCAGCTTGACTTTGAATCTTCATAGAGTCATATAATCATTGGGGCTGGAAAAGGCCTCTAAGATCATCCAGCCCCAACCACTAACCCAGCACTGCCAAGCTCACCCCTAAATTGTATCCCCAAGTACCACAGCTGCATGTCCTTTAAAACCCTCCAGGGATGGTTACCCCACCAGTGCCCTGGCAATCTCTTCCAATGCCTGAACACCCTCTCAGTGAAGAAATTTTTCCCAGTATCCAATCCAATAAACTTCCCTTGGAGCAACCTGAGGCCGTCTCCTTTGTGCTGTTAATTAGGAGCAGAGACCAAACCCCACCTTGCTACAGCCTATTTTCAGGTAGTTGTAGGGAGCAAGAAGGTCCCACTAAGCCCCATTTTCTCCAGGCTGAGGAACCCCATCATTCTTGCAATACTCAAGGCATGGCAGGTGTATTAAGGCTAAAAAGTCAGATCCACATTTTTGCATTTTCAAGATGCTGAACTGCTTATAACTAAACTGTAACCTCCTGAGAGACTAAATCCCAGTACAACAACAGAGGTGAATGTTCTTTAAGCTTGATTTCTTTTCTCCCTCCAGTTTCTCAATTCACCTCAGTGGTTTCTCACGCTTTTCTCATGAGCTGTGGCCAATGCTCCTCCTTCTGCAAGCAACCCTTCAACTCCAGTTAGTGTCTATCCTCACACCCCAAGCAAACAAGCCAGTCCCACCTACCTCTTGCAGAAGCAGCCTGTTCTCCAGCATCCTTAGGCAAGTAGCCACCATCCTCCAGTATCCACTCCAGGCTGTTGCCAAGGAAAGCAGTGCAGAGTCCTAGGCCAGGAAGGCTGCAGCTGCCTGATCCAGAAGTTTATCTCCTGCTGAAGGGAGACACCAGGCAGAATCATCTGGCAGGATCTTGCAGATCCTGGCTACTGCATCAGTCTCACGCCTTTATTGGGGCATCATCAGCTGATGTTTTCCACTGAACTGTGGCAGGTTCCTGGCAGCTCCTGCTGCACCAAGTACTTGAGCACAGCTTGCTCTCTCCAGGGAAAATGTGGCAGAACACCTGGAAGCATCCCAGGCCAGCCCTGAACTCAGGGCATTACCACTTAGGCTCCTTTATCAGTGTTTGTGAAGGAGACATTGGATGTAACCTCCAGTACGAATAGATCCAATTCCTCTGTTCTTTTAGGAAGTACACAACACATTAGAACTCCTGTCTCTTCAGAATTCAGGGCGGGAAGGGAGAACAATTTTGCTTTGTAAAGGACAGCTTATTGTATTTTGTGGGTCTGACCCAACAATTGGAATAGCATGAGGCAGGTCTGACATTTTAATTTTGAGGTACAGCTATTAAGTAACTACTTCTGTTTATGCAGAATTTAGGTAGCAGAAAATTTGCCCTTGCTTCAGACAAACCCCCTCAGACTACAGCAAATAGTGTTAGTGAGCACTGGCATGCCACACCATGTCATTCCCCAAAGGAACTGCTTGTATCCTGGCAGAGACCTGACATCACATATAGGTCTAGGGCTGGTCTAGAAGTGGAAGGGAAGACTGAAGAAAAAAAAATAGACTTGACCAATTATGCAGATAAATGAAGACATTTCATATAGACCTTGGTCAAAACAGGTAATGAGAACAAAATGACAGCAAAAACACTCCTGAAGGATAGCAGCATGGCTTGTGTGGTCTTCAGAAATATGATCATGTAAATGAAATAAATTGTCCAGTATGTTGGCAATTTAAATAAAAAGTCTTGGTTTAAGAAATACTGTCAAATGTTGCAACAGGGTACAATAATGCTGTCCTCCAGGCAAAACAAAGGCAGAATATTTTTTTTGTTTTTCTGCTTTAATTAATTCTTAGGAAAGAAATGTCCACATCAAACTAGGTCAAGATGACAAATCACAGTAAATAAAGCCTGCTATGTTGGTTCATCAAAATTAGGCTCTGCAATATGCTCTTGGTCTAATTGGGATTCCACAGCACCCAGAAAACGTGGCTGGACAGCCCATGTTAACCTGTGAGAGCAGGGCACCAGAAAAAATTCATCATGCCTGGATTTTGGAAGCTGCAGTGGTGCTTGCAGAATCAGCCAATTTAGTGTTCTCCTTCCAGGGGAGAAGTAAAGTGCTCCCACAAACCACACTGAGGTGTTGTTAACACTGAACAAAAGTACAATGGTACTCTGGAGCAGGAAAGGGTGATTTCACAGCACTTGCAGATGAAAGACAACACGCCCCATAACACAGTATAAAAATATCCCCAAGCCTCCTGCTTCACAAAGTGATTCAATGAAGAGCTATAAATAAGCAGGAGAGAGTCAGATGTTACAGTGAAATAACTTGGTGACTTAATGACACATTAAGCTGATTTGGATAGTTAAGAATCAGTATGTTCCCGTACCAATAAGATAAATAAGCATATAAAGAAATATATAAGCCTTTCTGTGGCTCTTGACAAGGTAAACAGGAGAAGGCTTTTCTATATACGCTGATGAGATTATAAAAATGTGACCAGATGTCTTCTATGCTTTATAATAGCCCATGAACTCTCGAGACATCTGCAGAAAATGCTTTCAGGATATCATTTTGATATGCTGCCTTCTGCTTCCCTTCACTAACGTTGTTTCCCTTAACAGTGGACACAGAGATTGACTTCAAGCAGCTGTTCAACCCAGAGCAATCCGATTCTCTTCATTTTAACAGGATAAGGAGGCTACAATAACTGTATTAAGTGGAGGGCCCTGGAGGAATAGTTTCTTTCTTAAATAGTACTTGCACTGGCAATCAAAATCAATACAAAGTCAAAAATGTAGAACCTCCCTCTGCCAAACAATGCCTGTATTTCCATGTTAGCCACACAGCATCTTTAAAAGCTGATTTATCAGCCTTCTCTTTAGTGCTCAGTGGCACAACTTAACCACCAGCATCAGTTTTGTCTTACTTCACTTTATAATCCATATGAAGCTGGCAATAAAGCAATGGATGATTTAAGGATTGGCTCAATGTGCTGTTTCTGATCCACTTGAACCAACTGCTGAGCCACTGGACCTATAACCAGGACAAACTGGGCAACACATTACCTGAAAAAGGGCTGTTAAAAAAAGCAATTGGTATTGGTGGCCCACTGACCATCTGCTGGATGAGTAATGCTACTTTATTTTTAATTTAATTTCAAATTACTACAAAAGAAAAAAAAAAAAAAAGGAAGCTGAAAAGTATGAGAATAAAATACGTCTGACATACAATAAAAAAAAGGTTACATAAATGCGTGTTTCAAAGTTAGAAAAGGACACACATTACCTTGTGGTGAAAGAATTTCACACACCTGATCTCCAGATCCGCCAGGGAGGCAGCAGCACTGGTTCCAGTGAACCAAACCTGGTGCTGCTGCCGGCCTCCAAGGCGAGCTCTGGGGATTTCACTCCTCCTGCACAGAGGTCCTGGGGCTGTGCAGGACCTTCAGCGAGAGACTCCTTGCACCTCTTTTTGCACCAACTTCACAAAGACCCAGCCGAGGAAAGGTGTTTGGCAATTCATGTGCCAGACAGATGGGTGGGAGGAACAGCACTTGGAATGTTGAATAGTGTGAATGAAGCATTTGGGGATGGATTTAAAACGCTCTATAGTGAGCATGGTGTACTGAAAAAATCACTGGAGCTAGGAAATCTGATTATCCATTAAGAGAGCAGCCAATTAGTTAGGATTTTACCCTGGTTTTGGCTCTAGGCTTGCCTCTGTAGCTTTTCAGCAGACACCATTCCTACTAAAAGTCAGTCATATTTACACCATAGTTGAAAAATGCATTGGCGACTTGCTAAGACTAATTTTTAAAAGAACTGACAGAGTAAAATTTAATGAAGAGACAGGGGAGTAGAGTGTGAACATTATTTAGATGTTTGTGGAGGAGTAAATCTGCCTTTAACTCTCAAAAAGGCAAGATAACTTTGCAGCTAAGGATTAATACAATTTCTCTAATTAATTTTATTTTCTATGTGTGTCTGCATGCAGAGGAGAGAAATGGGAGATAGAAACACGGAGACCTGTAACCAAGAGACAAACTGAAGAATGTTGGCATTCTGCATTTTTAGTGGGATGTCTGAGATAAAATTATTTTCATTCATCTGTCTTGCTTGGGTTCAAATCAACAACCAAGGGATGAAGATATCTCTAAGTGCATATTCTGTGAATTTTCATAAACAAGCTTTGTACTTGGGATCTGTTGAGTCTTACTTAGTTGTTCTCTCTTATTTATTGTCTGGACTACCATAACACAGCTTTAGCTTTCATTAAGGGTTCTTAAAACAAATCTGCCTTGACTGAAAGCTTCTCTATAAATTTCATGCTTCTACGCTGCTTTTGGTTATCACTCTCTATATTCTCTTCAACTTTCTGTCCATTAAAAATGCACAGATACACACAACCAAAAGCATCACTTTTCACGATTGGCAGCACATGCACAGTTCAAGTAGCTCTTCCCTAAAATTTCTATTTCTGCAAGATCATTTGAGTTATGTCAGAGAAACCTTCAAGGCAGTGACACCAGATCTAGATGATGACACTACGTCACTGACATCTATTCTGGACATGCTGCTGTGTCATCACTGCCAGTGATATGGAGATAAATGTGGAAATCATTGGAATTGTCACATTTTTATTCTTTTTTTAACCACCCAATTTATTTTTTTCCCCCAGTGACCTCTGTGTGACCTTGCACAAGCTGTTTTCTCTTTCTTTTACTTCTCCTCTACTTTTACTTGGAATTTATCATCTTTTAGGAGGGGCCTGTCTGTGAATAGGCACAGCACATACCACTGTGGATCTCTCATGTCGAAGTACTGACAGCAAACGATGACAAAGGTCTCAGAAATAAGAGAAGATGTGGTGGTACAAGAGAGGTTTTGCATTGCCTCTTTAGGTCCTCGACAACATGGTAACTTTTCTCAGGTTTAGAGCCAGAACAATGCATGCCCAAGAGTGCCTTACAGCATATCCACGCACAATGCAGTATTTTACACTTACGTTTCTGTTTGATCCACGTTTAATAAGGAGGTTGTGGTGAAAATCGAGAGAAAAAGAGCACAACAGCACAACAGCACAACCGGAAAGGAAAAGATCCTGCAGGAGATTTTTAACCCGCCAGGGCGAGCACCCCGAAGGGAGGGGACCCCGACACTGCGCTCCGGAGCCCCGCTCACTGAGGGACAAGGGACACAGCCCCGGGTGTGCCACAGCAGGGCTGGCAACCCGAGCCAAACAGTCCGAGAGGGGCCAGAGGAGCCCTGAGGGGAGCGGCAGGGAACCGAGGGAAGGACGGACGGGAGGGAAGGGAGGTGTCCCGGCCCAGAACAAACCCCCAGAGCGGCACAGGGCCGGGAAGCACAGCCGGGCCGAGCTCTCACCGACGCGACTGCACGGACAGGGCAAACAACCCAAACCGAGCAAAAAGCAGCTCACAGCAAACGGGGATGGGCAGAGGGGCCGGGCCGGAAGAGCAGCTCCCCGGCACTTCTTCCCTCAGCCGCCGGGAGCCGAGGGGACAGCTCTCCCCCCTCACCTCGCTGTCCGCTCGGGGCGCTCCCCTCAGGCGGAGGTGGCTGGAGCAGCCGCGTCCCTCACACAACCCCCATTCCCCACGAGCGCTAAGATCCACCCTACAATCCCACAGGCTGGTGGTAGAGTTGATAATGCACCCGAGGAGCCAAGGAGCAGTTCTCAGGTGAGGGGATGAGCTCCATGAGCCTGGCAGCCCTGAGCCTCTCCCCCTCCGCGGTGAGGGTGGTCGGGGCTGTGTCCCCTCCACTCTCCTGGCAGGGACAGGGGTGCCTCATGCCGGGTGTTTTGGGGTGCTGGCGTTGTGCTGGCAAGAGTGATCTGGACTCGAGCTCCCCTGAGGGGGACATGGCCACCTGCCCATCCCAGAGAGGGCCTTGGACCATCTCCCTGGGCATTGTCTGGCCCCATGTCCCACCCCTGTCCCCTGGGGTTGGCCACCATGAGAGGACAACACTTGTCATGGCCTTTCCCTCCACATGTGGGCCAGGTCCAGGAGGGAGAAACATTCTCTGCTGAACCCGTGGAAACGGTACAAAACCACATGGAAGGTCCTAATCAGGCACCTTTTTGAAGGGTGGGACAAAGCCAGTCCGTTTTCTAATCTATATTCAAGCTCTGAATGATCATTAAAAACAACCTCTTTCTTCCCCACTTGACAGTCACTCAAATAGACCAAACTCTCTATCTAGGCAGGATTTTTATATATAGCAGACTCAAACCATATTGCTGTGAAGCTCCCATAGGGTCTGTACACTTGCTCTATTTAAATACCTTTTAAGTATTCCAGTCTTTATTGATGTATTTGTGAAATTTTGTGTGAAAAAGAGTTCAGCAAACCTAGTCCTGGAAATCAGCGCTTAGTAAGTATTTTTTCACTATCATTTTCTGCTCCTGTTTCCTCAACTCACCTTCCTTTCCCCTGTTCTTTGCCTTGCCCAATGCTTTTGCCACTGCTCACTGTAGTGCCTATCTTCTTTCTCTCTCTCCATGTTCATCATCTCTTATCTTTTGAAAGAAGGAAAATGCCACATGATGCAACTGTCTAATAAGGTACTTCAAATAAATTATTTTATTCCATGTGAGAATAAATCAATGCAACAGATGCTGGGGTTTCTGACCTCTTTACAGGGCTTATCTTTGCCTTTGGTAGCAAATGAGAGAGGGTTTATTGCTGAAGGAGCAAAAGATAAACCAATATTATTTAGTTTTCACTTTGCTGCTGGCTGTTGATTAGTGCATCTGGAAGAAGATGACAAGCAGGATCAAAGGGGTTTGGGAACATGCATCTGCCTTAATATGGACATGGGCTTTGTCCAGCTGTCTGGCATTAGAATAACCCTTGGTATAAATAGCTTGAATTAAATATCTAAGTAAAACGTGGGTCTTGCACATAGTAGGACTGCTTAAAAGGAAATGTCTGAGGGAAGGCATTAGGAGAGGAAGAGAACATGGCTGTAAGGAAGGTTAAACCTTGCTAGAGAAAAACCTGATAAAATAAATTCCCCCATCTTCTCCCCAGCTGCACACACAGATGTTTGCCAACCCCAGTGGAACAGGACAGATTACAAAGGAATTTCTTCCAGAGGAAGGATGTGCACAAATGTATTTTAAAATGAATTGGTGGCTATTGAATTCACATCATTATACTATATGTACTGCTTGTTTCTTCCTTAGTGGGTGGCTCTTGGGGATCATTCTCTCATTAGGTCCCAGACAGGAAAAAAAACAACTCCTTAACTGGAGAACTGTGTAATCTGTTTTTTTCATTGATCAATTAGTCATCATGCACAAAGGCCATAAAGTCCTACAGGCACCACATCCCAATTTCCCATGGGTATTCTCTCTTTGGTGAAAGCACAGAAATTATCAAATTCTTCTTTATACAATAAAGCATGGGTTAAAGATGAACCTAAGCCTTCACCTCAGCTCATGAGTTAAGTGTACTCATAACTTCCTCTTGAGTGGAATAATATATTTTTTCCTCTGTATAGTCTGTACTGCAAGGAAGATAAGAAAGAAAAGCTAAAGTCTAGTAGAGAAGCAAACCCAATATACAGTAGTCTTAAGAAAAAATATTTACCCTTTAATAACACAAAGAATTTCATATTTTTCTCTGTATTGTGAATTTTCCTGTCAGATTGTGAATTTTCCTTCATATGTAATAATATAAGGTGTCAATAACAGGAATAAAATCTGAGAATGTTTTTGCCTTGTGACTTTTCTCTGGTGCTGGAGTATAACCTCCCTTTTGCTACATCAATGACATTTTACAACTTCCTGCTTAGTTTTCTCAGACCAAGTCTAGTTTTTTCTCTATCCATGACAAACAAATGAATAAGATGATTTTGTTCAGTTTGTTTCCTTCTGTTATTATAATCTGCTGCTCTTTTTCATTTTATTCCTTCTATTTCCCTCCAGGATAGAGAAGAGTTTGGGGCAAACACTGTATGGAATTTGGTGGTGATGAATTGAAGGAAGAGGTTGAAAGTGGGAGGGGGGAAAACACCTCTTTTTTTGTTGCTTATGGGAGGGAATATTTCACCTGCCTTACACTTGCTGGCCATACTCCAGGATGTTGCTCAGGAGCCTGAGGTTGAAGATTGCTGTCAAAAGCTGGTGGTGCTCTCCCTCCTGAATGACTTTGCTCATGTCTAGACCTCCCTTCAATGGCAGGTGCTAAATATTGATAAGAGGCAGGAGGAAGACTCTCGGAGTGGAACTGAAAAAGAGATCGACAGTGATTATTTTAATAAGAGGATATTGTAAAGGTAGAACGATTAGCAAAAAGTTAATGAATATCTGTTGATAATCGAACAACGAATGTGAGAAAAAAAATGTTCTGGAAGACAGCATGGATGCTGTTATCATAGAGTAACTTTACCTTTAAGGCAGCTGAGGAAAGAGGAGAAGTTGAAGGTGCTGATGGCTGATGAGAGTTCTTCCTCCTGACCAATTATCAGTCATGTCCAAGAATTGACAGCAGATCTGACCATTAAAAAGTGAATTCAGCTTGTAAACACCCCCTTAAGAAGTACAGACAGTGTTCTCTCGCCCTCTTTCCCTTCCAGCTCTTGGCAAGGTAACAAAGCTCTGTTTTGGCCTCTCCCCCTCCCTCCAGGCCGACAAGGCCGCGGGGTGGAGGGGGAGAGGGGGAGAAGCAGCGTTGGTCAGCGAGCTTGGTTTGTAGTTGTTGCTGCTAGACTGAAACCTAATACTATGAACTCTTGTAGCTTTTTAAGCTTCTAATTCTTTTACTACCTGAGTAAACATACAGATTACTCCTTCTCTCAGAACGACAGAGAGAGAGAGAGACAATTAACATAGAGAAGACATCATAGAACCACCAATGCAACAGTGAAGAAAAGAGTTAAGTTTTAAATAAGAGAGAGAGAATAAGAAGATGCTTAATAGCTGAAATATCTTTTTGTTAAAGCTATGGAGATGGAGAATAATCATATAAAAGACTCCTTTAATTCATGATAAGAGTATTGGGAGGAATAGAGTATTCAAAGTGTAAGTTTTGAGCAAAAGAGAAAGAGTTTAGCATACTGTGAGTTGCTGGGATTAAGTAGAGTGAAGATTTTGAAGCCTTAGGGGGCAAAGAGAAACTGTTTTCCAGGAGAGCTCACAGAAACAGATGAAGAGGACTTCTGCCTTTGAATAACTCATCCTTAAAAATGAAATCCCAAGACTTTAGTGACCCATGCACACCTCGGAGAGATGTGAGATGGGAGGAGAAGATCTAATGACAGATTTCCGGGCAGCTGGCATTAGAGAAATAGAAAACTATGACAAAAATAGTTTTCTCGTGAAGAACTCCATAGATTGGCAGAAAGAGACTTCTGTTTCTCTACAAAGACTGATGAAAAGACTCTAACAAAAATTAAGACTGTTTTTAGCCACCAAAGTTCTAGTTATTTGTCTCTATGTTATCATGTCATGTGTACAAAGAAATGGTCAAAAATGTAAAAAAAGGAGTTTTCTGGAAATTTACTCTAGTGTTCTTATTCTTGTAGTTTGTTAATAAACTGTCTTTATTCCTTTTAAGTTTTAAGCCTGTTTTGCTCTTGTTTTAATCCATATCTCACAACAAGAAATAAGTAATTTCTTTAGTTACTGGTTTAAAACCATGACAGCTGTCTAGGAAGCTCAACATGCTAAATGAAAATGGAAATGTCTACAAATCAAAAGGGATATCAAAACCAGGTTGGGGTTTTGCAATAGTTCAGGAAAATGTGCCCTGCATGGGGTGGAATGAGAATGCTGGGAACCCTGGATCCATTGTTACAACAAGTTCAGAGCATCAAGTGAACTCCTGGAGGCAGATGAAATATACACCATGCATGACTGATTCCAGTATTCTCCTTTATGAGTTTGCAAGTTTTTTTTTTTACTTTCCTTGTACCTTTGTCTTTTCTATTTTGTTTTCTGAGACAGGGTATTTTAGACAGAGATGGGCCACCAGTTCACTCAGGTATCTTGACTCTTTAATTCTTCTCTCATGGGACTCTTTGAGTTGTGCTTTTTTTGGTGTTTTTTTAAAGCCTTTCTTTTCTTTTGCACCGTTTAATTATGATTGTTTCTATTTACTGATTTGCCTTCTTTCTAAACTTTATGCCTATTGATTTTTGAAGATAACCATTATAAACATGTACTCATTTCCGTGTGCCATGAAGTCATTTGGGAGTTCACAAAAGAACATTTGCCCGAGTAACGAGGGCTGACAGTTCACTGACCTTTGCTCATGTGACAACACAAAGTACTGTCTTATACCATCATTAAAGTGAAGCACCTTGAAATCAATTATTATATCACTGCCTTGTTTTGATCTCAGTAAACAATGAATTAAGTCCTCTTATGTCTAACTCAGAGTCTGTAATTCAGCCACTTTCACATTTTCTGCAGCCTTGTGCCCCAAGTCTGGTTCCCCAGAAATGCTGGCAGAAATTCTCTTTAGTTTTTCCTAGAATAAGTCCCAGTTATGTTGAGGACTAAAAGCTCAGGTATCCACAAAAGAGTGTCCATTGCAGCTGGCAAGTATGAAATATTCCACATTGTTTTGTGCTTTTGGCTGTTTAAAGCGTGGCCTCGAGTGATTTCTGTGTCCTTTTTCAGGAGAACAAACACACACAGCAGTGAGCACGACTGTCTCTTACCTTCTGTGAGATCCCACAGCCCTCTGCTGCCCAAGGAGGTGTGCCAGAAACAAACTCCGAGGGACTGCCTAAAACAGGGGAGGCTCAGGTGTGCTAATTAACTTGTTCACTGAGAGGGATATTCTACTTGTTTTAGGGGCATTATTATTTTTATATTTAATACATTTTTTCCTTTTGAAATTGGTGTGTGAGCCAACCCTCTGGAGTCTGTTAGATGAGTCAGATTTTCTCACGAAAGGACCTGAAGAAACTTGCAGGTACATACAGGTGTTTCTGCACAGCTCATTGGCTATACATGGAAATAGATAATAGTGCAAGACTCCTGTTGATCTGTCCACCTGCAAGTCAAACCTAATTTATGAGGCAGAGTTGAGTACTGAATAATAGCAGGGCTGGAGATGGCTCCTGGCTGCCAGCATGGAAAAAAGGTAAAAGGAGAATCACCCTGTAGGTGTGCTCTGCATTATCTTGGGGCCACCTTTTACTACAGTGTCAGTAAAATAGTTTTGGGGACCAGTTTGGAATGTAGATGTTTGCTGGGGCAAAGCAGGTGACATTGCCAGATGGGTTTTTCAGCCCATACAGGTTTGAATCTTGCTGTTGTTGCACGTGCTGCTGGGTGTTTCTGTAAGGATGGATCCCATTTGTAGGTTCTGCTCTGCCCAAGGAGGAGTGATCAGGAGTTAGCAGGGAGCATCCAACAGGAGGGATCATATTCCTATTAGCTCATTTTTCTCTGGGCAAGTATCAGCCTTGTGCTTTTGACGGTTCAGACAAAACAAGCTGCTACTCTTAGTTACTTGCCTGTCTGTGGATAGGAACATTATCTTGTGAGTAACATCAGAAAGTCAGTATTTACCAGTGCATTTACCCCTAAGAATTCCTGTTCTGCTTGTAAGAAAAGGTCAGGAAAGTTACCACTGTGTAGTGCATTAGCACATGCTGATGTTCTTAATTTGTGTTGATTTTTTAATTTTTTTATTTTTGAGATTTCACCCATGGCAAGTATAATTTCATCTTTGCATAGAAAAAAACTTAAGGCTCTGGGAGGTTAATGAACTTGTTTGTTCACACTGTTCTAATAGGTTACATGCCAGAGTAGGAGCCAAAAACATGAGTTCTCATTGTGGTTCTGACATGCAATGTGAGAGTGCTGTTCCCTGAGGTTCATTTTCCCAGACGGACAATGAACTATGGGGCCCTTCATCTGAGGTTAACTGGAGTCTCTGCACCTTTCCTTAAATTAAAGAAATGCCCTGAGGAAATTGATGCACCAAATGTGTGTCAAGAACTGTACATCCAATTTAAGGTGGAACTGAGAAAGACAAGTGCTAAACTGTGACCTCACCAGAGGAACACAGCAGGGCACACCCGTGTGTGTGTACCATGGATGCTTTCCAGGGAAAAGCAAAGCCACTGCCACTCTTAGAAGTTTCTAATTCTTGAAAGATCTGAGGTTGTTCACATTTTAGAGCCAGCAGAACCAGGATACTTTCTAGTTCTGCAGACCAAGTAACTCTGTAATGAAAAGTATTGATTTTGCAGCTAGAAAAGTCTACCCACTTCTGTCTGAGAAAACAAGAGGGAAGGCACCATAACAGTTTGTGAAATAGGATAAGGGAGCAGCCTCCTGCTGCCCCAGCACTTGCCTGAATCAACAAATAATGAATCTTATAAAAAAAGGCTTTTAGTTTTTAAAGGATAGCTCTGAAACTGAAGGGTTGTCTCAGGCATAATTCATTCCTTCCTGCTCCGGGGTGGAGAAAGATCAGCAAAAACTCCTCTCCTTTACTTCATGCCCTGTGAAGCACCCAGAACATTGTCTGCATGTACCTTAAAAAAGGGACTGGTAGCATGGTGTGGGAGCCAGTGAGAACCCTGGGGCAAAACTCGGGGTCCTGCTGTGAGAGACACCCTGTGTCCTTATCCCCTTGGGATCAGAGTACCCAATCTCACAGAATACCTGTGAGACCAAGGGAGGCACCCCCGTAAGGATTGAGTCTTCTGTCTTCTCTGGGGGTTTTCAGGTTCTAGGTGTTACCTTGGATCTGTGCTGCAGAGCCAAAAATGCACAAGAAAACACAGAGTAACTGCTGTGAGTGTACAGGACTCACATCTGGTTTAGTCTCCATTTGCTTGTTCTGGCAAATTCCTTTCATCCATATGTTGTTTTCTTGAAAACATGCAAGATGGCAAAGTAGTAATCTGTCGTTGTAGGACATAATCCTGTAGGTGTAGGACATGGGTTTCTCTTCCTTTGGAATTCCTTGTTTCTTCTAAAGTTAACTCTGAGTCTCCTTGAGGACATAATAAATGCAAATAAAACCTGTCTTTTTCTTACACAAGCAGAAGTATTTTCAGTTTGCTCTTTTAGGATGGTGGTAGTTCATGTTGGGTTCCTGAGTTAATCATGACTTCACAGGCGTTCTTTCCAAAAAAAGACTGTTTATTTTCAGATGTAAAACTGAAGTGTAGGAAGACTTCCTACACTTAAGTCACAGTGCCTCTCTCAGTATCATAAGGAAAAACATCATTCTGGTAAGTCAGTGGTTGTATTTGGAGCTGTTCCATATTGGAACCCCTGGGACAAGGTAGGCTAAATGTATTCTTTTTTACCCAGAGTTTGGGTATAACCAGTTTTAGATGTTTCAAAGCCAAACCGACATACTGCTCATAACTAAAACCAAGCAACAAGAAGAATAAAAAACACCTAAAGAGGAAAGATTTAGATTCCTGATGGGAGAAGCACAAAATGTCATTAGGGCTAAGCAGAAGAGCCAGTTACTCACTGCAATTAAAGATCTTCAGTCCAAGATATGAACTCCAGCACCACTATTAAAGAATGTCCTTGAGACAACTTGTCAGATCTGATGTATTCTGAGTATTTTTGGAAAATACGTATGGAATCAGGTGAGAAGCAGAGTCTTTAAATAACCCTACAAATGTGAAGAGTCAAAGAAGCACTTTTAACACATCTTTGGGAAAAGAAACAACATCCTTTGAAGTGGAGGCAGGTTGGATTTCAGAATGAAGCAGCTTTGCAGATTTAGACACCTGCTTAATTAGAAGATGAATGTGAAATCCTTAAAAGGCTTTTATGAGGCAGCACTTCAGAGAACAAGCATCCCTTTAGCATCAGCAGAGAAGAGCTGTTGGCTGTTATCTTTGGAGCTGGGTCAAAACCGAATATATTAGCAAAAAGCACTCTCCATACATGGTGGAATGAGCTGTATGCAATTCCTGGACCTCAAATAGGAAGCATTTTGAAAGAATCAGGAACAGCTGGAGTTGTGGATGCTTTAGGAGGTAACACACAAATCATTATGCAATCAAAAAACAAACCAACTAAGAAAAAAATGGGTAGGTAGACAGGAGGCACACAGTCATGTAAACACAATCAAGTAAAATTTTATTCATGATACTGTTATGCTTCAGTGATCTGTCCTACAGTCTTCAACCAACAGTACCAGAACAGGAAGTAAATGAGATAAAACCTTTCCCACCAACTTCCAAGCAGGAAAAAAACCCATCTGTTTTAACAGAGCAGTGAAGAGAAGCTCATGGAAGTGAGCTTTAAGAAATGCTTGTAATAGCAAAGGTCTCTGCTGTGTCACTTCAGGTAGAGACAGCTGGAAAAAAAAATAAGATTTGTTTCCCCCCCGCCCTCAAATGAAGGAAAAAAGTGCAAAGTTTGTAATTGGCAAGTGATGAGAACACAAAGCTGACAGAAGGGAGTTCCCTTTTCTAGGACACTGGCCTATATGAAGACAGAGCAGTAATGTGCTCCTAATCCAAACCAGGGGAAAGGGTTTTGATAGGGCACACAGTGACTGCAAGAACTCTCTCAATAGAGAACTCAGTTCTGACTGTTTATGTAGGAATGGCAGCTTTTTGGAAAAGCCCTGCTTGTTGCTGGAGGTGTGTGGCCTTTACCCAGGAGACCACTGCAAGTATTGCATCTCTTCAGAGGTATTGAGAGCTCCCAGGAGAGCAGACACCTTTACCTCTGACTGTTCTTATTGCAAGAAAGAAAGAAGAACAATAATGTAGATATGAGCTGAAGAAACAGACCTTTCCCTGCCAGACTATGGCCAAAATACTGAGTTCCTCAGCAGTTCACAAGGTCTACAGTCAAAGCATCATCTGAACAGATTAAAATATATTTAAGATTTTATAAGCTTTTTAACTTATACCACTGATGATGAAAAACACTCAGAGGGAAAGAAGAGAAATTTTAATAGACAATGACAATTTCCTGCTGTGGAGTATTCATTTTTATTCCCAATCACAGTTCACTGTCTTTTGCAAAGCATGCTGTTTAACTTTTCAAAGTAGCCTTGTTCTTCTTTTAAGACATTGTTTTCAGACTGTATCTTTAAATTGCCTTTATTGTATTCAATGCTGAAAACAAACTGAAGAAAACTGACAAATTTATGCAATAAAAATATAAGCAGATATACTGCAAATAAAACACGTGTTTGGGAAATAGAAATACGTATTAAGAGTTTGAATACAGCTTAAGGCAAAACCAATCTATTTTGGAGCTTAAAATGCCCAAGATACAACTAATGTAAGATACAAATGGAGCAGCCTATTAATTCCTGTAAAGTAAAATGAACTAAAATAGAGTAGGAGGCCATAAACTAGTTATTTAAAAGCTAAATGGCAAAGCACATATTTTACTAGAGTCTCTATCCCAGTGTAGTGTAAACATTGATGCTGTGTTAGTTCTGATACCAAAGAACAGCAAGTAGCTGTATTATGCAACACAAATTGCAAGGTTTGGTGTGCTGGCTTCCATTTTTATTCCAACAGGGCTCCATAGAATAAGTGGGATACAATAAACATTTTTTGTAGTATTGCTGCTCCAACAGCCTGCTCCCATCTGCAGCTGCAGTGTGTTGGGAGGAGGTTTCAATCCTGCTGCTCGTCCCTAATGCAAAAGCTCAAATAAATCACTTAAATGCACCTTCTCATTTTTCAATGAGACCCCCACTGGCTGCACAACTGCTTTGTGGACTTGTCTACAGCTTTTGCCTACACATGGTTTGTAGCTGTGAGCCATAAACGTGGGGGATTTTTCTAGCCCCAAAACAGAAGTACAGGGTAGATGTGCTCTTCCATGACCATCAAGTAAACTCTTGACACCCCACTCAGGGGGATTGAGGTCTTTGTGAGGCCTAACATCCTGCTTTGATTTCCTTCCAAGGTTGAATATTTAGCATAATACAGAATAATGTTTGTTTCTGCTTAGGAAGAAATTTCACTTATTTACTATAAAACATCAGGTGGTAGTAACTCAGGAATTTGTCATTTTGCTAATCTGGAATCTCCTGGATAATTTTACCTGAAACTGAATGCAAAGACACACAAGCTTCAGCTGAGGCAGAACACAGCTGCTTGTCCCCTGTGCTGTGTAAGCTTCCCTGAAGACATCAAAGCCACCATCAGTCTTCTCCAACGAGTCTCTCTTCATTTTTGAGACCAGTTCAAGACCTGGATCCTGTTTTAACATGAAACAGAAAAATCAGGCTTGATCTGCCTCAAAGCTTGATCTGTATCAGCAAACCTTCTCTGAGAAAGAATCTCTACCCCAGGAGATACTCACAGAATAAATATCTCCTTGCTACAAGGTGTAGAACCAATTGCTTCTGGAAAAAGCCCCTGCTGTGCCCTAGAAAGGGAAAATGCCAGAAGATTTAGGGCATCCCATGTCTTCCAGATCTGTGTTACAGACATGAGACACAGTCTCATCAGTGGCAGGGGCAATGCAAAAGTTAAGCAAATTTTGTAATCCCTGCAGTTATTCTTGATTTTCTGCAAAAAGATGGGCAGGAATTCCCATGCTTGGGCTAGATATATATGTCAGGGTAAATTTACATTGTTAACCTAAAATCAAAGGAACTACACTGATTTATAGGAGCTGAAAGTCTGTTCCAATGTTTCATACCTCCAGAAAATTATCTTTGTTTTTGATTTCTCAATTTTGTATGTGAGGAGATTGTAAACAGTTTATTCAGATCTTTTTAGAAAGATTAAATTATTTTTCTCAGTATTCTGTGCATTTAAATAGAAAATTACTATTTACCTAGAAGCTTCCTTGCAAGATTGAAGCAATCTGGCTTAATTTCCACAAGTTCAACACAGTGTTCTCAACTTCTGAACTGTATATGTGTATACAGAAATATAAAATGACACTTGTATCTATATTCTTGAAGTCTTACTGATTTCCTTTTTCATTACTGTATAAATCAGGCTACAAATCTGGGATACCATACTTAATTATGGGAAAGTGGTATCAGACTTCTTCCATTTTAACTGCATTTAAAATGTCAGTAACTATTTTAGGTGCAATAGCCTAAAAGCCCAGCCTAGCTTATAAACCCAGAAGATGTATGAAAACGTGCTTTTTCATTCCCCTGAAAAGCAATTTTTACAACTGTGTATTTGCAAGGAGTTCAAAAAACTAGCAATGCATTTATTTTTTAAATGAAATGTCCATAGCCTGTAGAATAATTCAAACAGGTGCTAATTAGGTGTACAGAAAGGCCACTGAGGACAATTTATATATCTCCCTGCAAGAGAAAAAAAAACCTGAATAAATATTAATTGCTTATATTATGCAACTAATTATTTTTAAGATGACACTAAATTAACTGCAAATATTATAATTACAAAGTACTGGGTAATTTACTAAAGATTAATTGAAATGATTAAGTGCAAACAGCATAATTTTGCAAGGTGGTATTAACACTTTCTGCATGGAAATAAGAGACCAGCGTGGTTGTTGGTGGGTATTTAATGAAGCACTTCAAGCACATCATGAGAGCACCAGTGGCCTCTCTTTGATGTGCTCTTCTCCTGGAAGGGAATGGCAGGATTTCCATGAGGGGAAATCCTTGTAGTGTTGGTAATGACCACAATGCCTAAACCAGTCTATTTAAGGACAGTGACATGGAGTGAAACAAAAATATTGCGTCATGGCCTATCCAGCAGCCTCTTCTGAAAGCTGCAGCAATTGCAGCTGCTTCCTGAGTGAGGACTGAAGCAGCTGCATGTGCATTTGGAATGTATTATTGCAAACAGCAAAAGGACATCCACTGCAAGCAAGATATTGGAAATATCACTGTGCAGCAATAGTTTTAATTCACTTTGCTGAATTCAGTAGCAGCTTCCTGCATGCAGGCTTCGTGTGTGAAAGTGGAATGGTGATGGACCTGGAGAAGGGAGAGGGACTCGAAAAATTGTTCTAGTCCACCGTGGGTTATTTCTTTCCTAGGAGTATTCTTTTTGTTAAATGCAAGACTTTTTCTGAACTTATTCTCTATTTATTACAACCTCTCGCCCAGCATTTCTTTTTTTGGTGGCTTAATATTTAATACAATTCCAATGTAGTTATCTAGAGAGTGACAATGGAAAACAGAAGATAATTCAGTATTGAGAATAATTCTAGACTGCTGAGGCAATGGGAGGAAGATATACTTGTGTTCTTTTTGACTAACACATGGCAGAGCAGTAATGACATTGACTGGAAGATGTTCCACTTTTCACTGACACGTATGCCATATGTCATTACAAGAAGCACCGAGAGTAGTGAGATGATATAAATGAAAATAAATGCTTTGTACTTATGGCCAGTTGTAACATTAAGCACTTACAGTGTGCAAGATTGGAAATGTCTCCTACTAAACTTGACTATGTGAGGAGACATGAGGAAAGCAAGTTTATCAATTGATTTCCACTTTTAAATGGGTAGACTGCTTATTCATTTCCAATAAAAAGCTGAAATCCCTCTGACAACATGCTAGCTAGGAAATTTGACTCTTTAATATGAAGAGTTCCATTCAGGAACTAGGAACTTTCTGGATTTTTTTGTCCTAGTCAGTATCTCAGTTCAAAAATACATTTAGGAGTGTGTTTCAGCTCCTTTCATTTGAATAGGCCTTTCTTCAACCTAATAATGTGTAATACTGAATATCTCAGTTAATATGAGTAAAAAGGCTTGACTAATATTTAAATCAAGTCTGTACACAACATCCATTAGGCCAACATGGAGAAGACTCATACAGGATGAGAGAGTCAAATTTAAATTTTTTCTATATGATGCAATCTTGGTTTCAAAAGGAAATAGGGCTATTTTAATCACAGATCTAAGAGATCAGAGAGATGTGAATCTCACAGCCAGACACCCACACACAGAGCCTCTGAAGCCAACACAGCTGGACAGTATTATTTGTGTGCCCTTATCAAGCTCTGACAGACATTTTTACCTCAAAAGGTTCATTACTGAGACATCAGAATCACAGCTCCTTATGCAATAACGAAGTTGCACCAGAAGACAGGGCACAGCATTGGCAATGTGCAAGCCAGAAAAAAAGTGTGAGAGGCCAGACTGTGTAAAGCATCTAAACTGCAAAAAAAGTCCAATTCCTAGCAGGTGGCTGTGAAGTTGTCTGAAAGTGCAGTCTCTTGATTCTCTGCTGCTCTTTGCCTGGCCAGTCTCCAAGAGATGATTTGGAGAGGTGTAAAAGCTGCTTGGAATTAGCTGAGAACACTGGGCTCAGGGCTCAGAGCAGCCAGCTGGAGGCTGCCATGCCCTGGCACCCTGCAGCCACCCACGCCTGTGCCCACCCACACTCATCCTCCCCATGTGCTTTCACAGCCAGGAAGGGCACTGGAAACCCACAGACCTGAGCCTCTTACAGGAACACAGAGCCTGAAGAGCAGTGAAACACTAAGAACTGACACTGTGCCCATGGCAGCTTTGGCTGATTTGGTAAAAAGCCTGCATCACTCCCAACAGAAAATTGTACATTGATTTTACTCACAAATGTATGACAGCAGTTACTTTCCAACGCTGGCATTCACAAATGTGGGCACAGCAAAATATTCAAAGAAAGTCATAGCAAAACAATAAACAATCAGAAAGCAGTGGCTAAATACAATTCATAACTGTTAGGCAAGGCTACAGCAATGTTCTTAGACTGGTACCTTATTTTACACTGAGATTACATATACAAGTTCAAAAGTATTTTGAATTTAGACCTTTGTAATTACATCATAATTACAGTGTCCTGGGTAACAAACTAAGACTTTGTAAAGCAGGTATCTTATTCATCTGAAAATGAATGCTTCCTTTATCTGACACAGCCAGTTGGTTTTGCTTATGCTGGTATAGATGGTTTGTTGGATGGAAAACATTCTTTTTAAAATATGTAAATGCAACTTATCTTGAGGGAAAAAAAAAAAAAATCATAAACCACTAGTAAAAAGAAACTGCACTGCCCTTTAAAATGGCACCATTTCTGATGCTCACTGTGAACATATTTCATGCTGGTTTGACCAGTACTCTTCTTACAGTGTAGAAGTGTTTTTGCATGAAATGTATTAAGTGATGTAGAGCCCTCTTCCCTCATTCTGCATCAAGTTGTGCCTAAAAAAATATTGTTTGAGTCCAAGGAAATGAGTTGATTCTATCTCACCCCATGAGTTGAACTTGTTGTGTTTTGTTATAGAAACTTTTAAAGGGTTGCCATGTTTAGCTTGAGAGATGAATACAAATATTTGCCAACCAATCCCCAAATCCAAACCCTTGATTTTCCAGAGGTTTCTGTTTAGCCAAATGATGACATTTAGCAGCAACAAATAACCCCCTGGGTGAATTATCACATGCTTGCTCCTGGGGGCCTTCTGCTGGCGAGATCGCCGCTGAAACCTTTTCCAGAACAGACCTCAGACACACACCTGGCTCTGGCTGTTTGAGTTCCCTCTCTGCAGGTGAGGAACACCTGGGAACTCCAAACTGCACAGCTGACATCTGCCAGGATTGGAGTCCAGCCCTGAAACTCCTATCCATAGGAATTCTGACTGACACTTTCAGGGCCTGAAGGATGACTGAGCACTGTCAGCGTGAGGACACCAAATCAGGCTGGAATTGCTGCAGTGAGGCCACAGTGCTTGGTGTGAGCTGGGGGCAGGTGCTGAGTGTGAGCAGCCAGGTACATCTCTGTGTGCACACAGCTCCTGTCTGACTCAACATCACAGTGAGTGCAGGATTCTGCCAGGCATTACAGAGTCCTTCCACTGCACAAACGATGGGACCTGCACGCCTCTGCAGGTAAAACAGCACTTTTCCAAAGGGCACCAGAAATGAATACAGGAAACAGCATTTTTAATTAAAGTTCCATAGATTGGTGCAGCTCACAAACCCTGGAAAACACAGGACAGCCATTTCAATACTTTTGGGAAAACTGATTTTCACTGACTGGACTGGGAAGCACTCCTTAGTGATATTAATATCCTTACTGTTGTGAAAAAATCAGAGTTAAAATATAAAATACTTAATGTAAATATCTTCTCCATTTTACCTCCATAACACTAAAATCAAATTATCTTTTAGAAAATTTAGCTGCTGCCACTTCAGAGACGCTGCCTTTGCAGCTGGGCGCATCCATGGCTCTGATCATACCTTTATGTCATAAATATGATCTCGGAACCAAAACTGGAGATGAAACTCAAGCCCCACGTTTGCAAACATAATTAGACATGTTCACTGATACTGTCTGGAAATGTGTGAGCGTAGTGAGCTTTGCTGACTTACTGTGTGCTTGTTCTGTACTATTGTCACCTCCTGCGTGGTGACACCCAGCAGTAATCCTGGCCCATGGCACCTTCTTTGAGTCAGGCTTCTGGAATCAAAGGTGCCAATAAAATGCCTGAAGCTGGTTAGTGAGATCCAGGGCTCCTCTTTTGAGTAATCTCAGTGACTGGGTAACGCCAACTATCAAAGAGATGCCTTACAAAAAGCCAAAGGCAAGTGTTTTACATTAAATCTTACAAAACTGTACATAAGAATAGTCTACAACATGAAAATGGCCATTAAACGTTGTAACAGTTATGTAATAATTCTAATGTTTCATATATTTATCATATTAATCACTGTATTAATACAGTTGTGTTTGTATACATATATTCAATGGCACTGTAAACAGTTGTTGGAAAACACACATCAACTCTTAACCCATTAGAAGTTATTCTAGTACTTTTTCATCCAAAAAGTTAAAATGCATCAATGTATCATTGACTTAAAAAAAATAGCCTTGTAATATAATGCACATTTGACATTTTCTAGGGTAGCAATCAAGATGAAGCATAACAGAGAATGTTCTAGATTTCAGAATGTTTTACATTTACACCTAATGTGATACAAAAATTTTAAACAGTAAATGTAATTAAATAATACACAGTTTATGAAACAGTTGATTTCAGAGATCCATAATACACAAAATCTAGTTAGTGTCTAATGGGAGTTCCCAATAATTTATATCTCTGGGATCTTTATGGAAAACTTAAGTTGGTTTCTATGTAACATCTCATAGGCAAAGTAAGTTTGAACTGAATTTTTTTTTTTTTTTCCTTTTCTGTACAGAGCTGCATTCAAGTGGATAAAACATTTTTATGTTTATTTATGTTTCCCTTTGCTGGACATTCATCCAATAAGCCTTGAGCATATGCTTAAGCATCTGGTAATGACATTTTGTGGGGCAGGGAAACTCACTATCTATGTCCCTCAGTAAACAAAGTGGTTCTATTTTTTCCACAGTTAAGGCAACTATACTGATATATTAGACACACCATATGTTTTTATGTCGCTTCCTACAATCTAAACAGTAAGAGTGAACAGAAGTTTCAAACATGCTTTGATCTTCTTGACCATTCAGGAATTTCACCAAGCTGGTAGAGAGCTCTTCACCGTACAGAGAGCAACCTGCTACCGGGGCTGGCACTCGTTGATCTTTAAGGTCCATCCCAGCCCCATAACACTCTGGGATTCTATGAACTGTAGCACAGCTTGTTAGCTGTTCACTAAAAAAACAAAGTTTGGATTGCCTTGAATTTGAAGACTGACCACTCATATAACTTACCAGAAAAATTAAACAAAAACCAGCCAGTCAGAGTCTAGTGAAAGAAATCGATAAAAACAGTAACGCACACGTACACAATTTCTGTGTTTGCAGTTATTTCTACCCCATAACTTAAGCTACTCAGACCCTTGTGATCATCCTCGCTGTACCTTGGGTGGGCTTTGCCAAAGGCTATCTTCAGACATTTTAAGTGATGACACTTGGTATCTGCCAACTCCAGCATTTCACTTCTTATTTATCCTAACAAATCACATCAACTAGAGAGCCATTTCCATTTGTTTCCCGCCGGGTAAGGCTGCAGGTATCAATGACAGTGAACAGGAGCACTAGCACAGCATCTGCAGGGCAATGCAGCTACAGGGGACAGAGCCACAGAGCTGCCAGTGCTGCCAGAACAGCGAGGGAGGGACTCAGGGCTGGGCTGCTCCCATTTCCAGTTACACTGTGTTTGGAAGATGACTTGACAATGCTTGTGGTGGTTGTGGTGTCAATCTTTTTCACGGTTGGTTTTAGTTCGTTTCTGTTTTCTGGATGGGTTTTCTTGTCCTTGAGTACATCTGAAAACATGAAATTAAACATGAGATTAATCACATATCTTTTAAATAGTGCTTGAACATATTTTAAATATTGCTGGAACATGTTGTACACTCACTCTGAGTAATTGAAACATGGATGGGCACTGATGGGGCACTTGCACTCATTTTAGTTGGGCTCAGTGTGGCTGCTCTGTCCTCAGCACCCCCTGTTCTGCTCAACAAGTCTTCTCTGCCTGCCTGGCTCTCCTTGGCTGCTCACAGACACAGCCTGAGCAGAATAATAGGTATTCTGCATTGCAGTGCCTGGGTTCAGAACCTGATCTTCTCTCACAGAAAGTACCTTGAGTTTCACCTGGGCTGGGAACCAGCTCATGCTTTAAAATGTGGTGCTAAGATTGAGTGGTTTTGTAACACATCACACTGAAACACCCTCCAGGCTGCTGGGCTGCTGCTGGAGATTGGATATTGACTTAACAGAATCCCAGAACGGTTTGGGTTGGAAGGGATCTTAAAGATCACTTTGTTCCACCCCCCTGCCATGGCCAGGGACATCTTCCACTGTCCCAGGTTGTTCCAAGCTCCATCCAGCCTGGCCTGGGACATTTCCAGGGATGGGGCATCCACAGCTTCTCTGGGCAACCTGTCCCAGGGCCTCTCCACCCTCTGAGTACAGAACTTTTTTCTAGTATTTAACCTAAATCTCTCCTCATTTAAAATCACTAGCCCTCATCCTTTTCACTGTCTTCCTGTGTAAAGGGTCACTCTCCCCATTTTTTTGTAAGTCTCATTAAGCACTGGAAGGCTTCTCCTTCCAGATGCATTTTGAGGCAATTCCATGTATTTTTATATAAAGAATTGGATTCAGAAGAAAGTAGGAGTAGCCCTTTATTGCAAAAACATGGATTTTTTTTGAAGGGAGAAAATAATAAATCTTCAGTTATGTAGACATTTCCAAGCTATTTGCAAATATTACTGAGACCATATTGTCCTTAAACCCTCTCACTGGCATTGTGGAGAAATAACAAACAAACAAACAAACAAAAGGACTGTTTCATTGGCTGAAGGGATGATGATTTTATAGTCAATCTATAAAAGTATAGCTGAGTGCTCAGAAAGAACAAATGCCTACCTAGAAGAATTTATAATTAACAATAAATGCTCAGGTCCATGTTTAAAGGATTTGTGATACTAATGAATGCAGTGCACATACAAAAGAAAGCAAAAGGCATGGATTTGTAATGCAGATGAAACAGCAGTCCAATCTTAAAATGAAAACTCTGAATCACAGAAGCAAGTTCCTGGCAGAAACTGGAAAGATGGAAAGTATTCCAGAAATGTAAATGCAATCTGAGATCATTGTCTGCATGTCAGTAGTTCTGAACAACCATCAATAAATTCACTTGATACTAAAAATGAGCTATTGTATTGGGAAAGCACACATTGTTCTTTTGCCAGAATAAACTGCAGAAGAAATGCAATGAATTCCTCCATTTTACCATAATATCAACATTAATCCCAGAGGAATGTGTGATTCCTACACCTGACTCAAGAGGGACTGCAGTGAGGGGACAGCAGCTGGCAAGGAACACTTTGGGAAAAGGGAATTCTGACATTTGCTCAAAATTCCTTATGGCAAAGCGCAGGCAGAGTTTCTCTGGGATTCCAACTTGCAGTGGAGCTCACAGAAAGGAGGGGGAGAAAAAGCATGCTCAAATTGTTTAGAAAATATCAGTATTCTGAGGACATTTAAAGAAAAATGGACAACCTTCAGACTGTCATTAAAGTAAATTAAGAATAAATCATGGAAATAGGTGTGTTCTGACACTGCCTGGAGTCCTTTCCATCACTGTCACTCTCCTTTGCAACTGCTGTAAAGGCACTATTTCTCTGCTGCCTCTTATATCATCCCAGCCTGCTGACTTCAGCTCTCTAGGGCCAGCTGATTAAATTAAGCCCTCACTCAGGTAAATCTATTCCCCTCTTTCAGCTGGCTATGTCCAGCATTGTAACTTGATTGGCGTCTATAAATCGGCCAGACTGAAATGTATTAATTCGTTTATTTCCTTACTATTGACTTGAACAGAAATCTAAGGTAAGATTTAATGCTATCAGAGAGAATGTTGGTTTTTAAAAGCTTTCCTCTCAGTGACTGCTTAATGCACTACATAACAAGCGTTAAATAATACATTAGAAACTTCTGCCTTCATCCTTTCCAGGGGAAGGACTCCATTCTGAATTCTCTTTCTGTCTTCACAGCAGAGGATCTTCCCATGCTATTTGTGGCCAGTTCTAATTTGGGATCTAATTGTGCAAAATTGGCATTTTATTTAAAATGCTCTGTTTTCTCCTTTCTTAAAAATAAATAAAAATAGCTTAACTTTCAATTCAGTTCAAAATATTTTTCAATCCTCTATTTGGTTTCTAAGGCACAAATTTCAACAGTATAAAGATTTCCCGTTTTATTCCAGTTTCCTTAGAGTTCCTGTTGCTTACTCACTCCACGATTTTGGCTGAGAGACTCTGATTTAAATGAGTTTTCCCTCTTAAATCTTTTTCTCTGAGTCAGAGATGGTTATGTTCAGTCTACTGCTGACATTCAAAAGGCAAAAAAATACTGATCATGCTAGGAAAGAAAAAAGTGTTAGTGTGAAGACTAGCACAGAAATGGAACTTCAGTCTCAACACAGCAAACCCCAGATGTTCAGCGCCCATGAATCCGGAGTATGACTTCACAAAAGCAGCCCACCAAACCCCACAGCTGTGCTTTGTTCTCCTGTTTACCTTCTGTGTTTTAAAGGCTTTATGGTTGCCCATTAGAAGCTTTTTCCATCGCTAGAAACTTCCATCCACCATCAGTCCCTCTCTCCTTTCCAGAAGTGAGGTGGTTAAACTCTCTGAAGGTTCAGCTCAGCCTGTCATTGGGCTGGCCTTTGGACACTGGCACATGAATATTGCTCTGTGCTGTTCATCTACCACTGCCCCACGGTGGTGGTACCGCCGCTGCAGGGGCGGCTGTGCTGTTCCCTCATCCTTCTCTCGGTGAGAATATTCAAATCCTGCCAGCAAGGGAGCTTAGGGAAGGCAGCTGACTGCCAAGGCAGCCTTTCTGAGCAGCCTTTCAGGACTCCTGCCGAGGACAGGGTCTGCTGGGGTCACTGAAGATGGCTCACGGTTCCTCCAGACCCCGTGATTACAGCTCAGGGATTGAGTCCACTTCCTTAGCTGAACTCTCATCTGTGTTAACTGCTGCTAAATTCACATCTTGACAGTATAAACAAAACACAGAATGAAAATGACTTGACCTCACTGTTTAGAGTGTTCAGGATTATCTTCACCTCCGAGATGTAACCGCAGATTGCTGCCCAGAAACGCACGTGCTGCTCCGACAGCACCGAGCTACTCATAAATACCTCTATGGATCAATACTATTCCTCAGAGAGACCTGCTTAGGATGGCAGGAGAACCAAAAATGTCACTGACATCTAATTTAGGAACAGGAAACCTCCCTATAGCGAGGGCTAATTATGCCTTTCAAACGCATTCAGAGAGTCACATGTTAAATACACTGAATTGGAGGCAGTAAAGATTCTGGGGCAAAACATTGCTGTGTTTTAAGTTTTTTTAGGTTATTACCAGCTTATCAGACAGAAGTTCAAGTCATATTGGCACCCAAGATGGCAGTTCCCCCTTCCTGGGCCAAATGATTTGCAGTTTGCTACTGCCAGGGATTATTAAAGATGTAACTGTTTATTGGTGTTCTTGCATGCTATTGCTCTCTAGTGAGCGGTATCAGCAGGGGCTGCTTTAATCTGTTTCCTACTGTCCTGCCAAGGGATGAACAAGTTCAGCTACTTAACAGAAACCTCCTTCCATTTTTGTCTTTCTCTTGATCTGATTTGTGCTCAGTCCTTTCTGTGTGATGGTAAAGGAGTGGATCTCTGCTCGTCAGGCACTGCACTCGTGACTGCCCAACAGCCTTTGTGCCTCTAAGGCTGCAGATCCTCTCACCAGACAGGGGTACAGCCCCTGGGAGGGGAGGCTGAATAAAAACAAACCAGAGAGATTTGCCAGAGCAGTCCTGTAAATGTTAATTACAGCAGCCTGGTTTCTAATGGAGCTGGGCACTGGCAGCAGAGGATCCGTGCTCATCAATCCACCGTGCCCATAACGTGCGGATTCTGGACACGGTTCCATGCTTTAACCAGGAGCTGCTAGAGAGAACTTTCAACCCAGCTATTTGGGGAGACAAAAGAAGCAGAGATTGTTTATTTCTGCTTTCCCCACGTTAATTATATCAAGTCAGACCTGTCCATTTCTTTATAGACTTTCATGCAAACACTGTGCTTTGAAAAGACAGACTGTCAGCATCTACGATAGCAAATTAATGCCTGGGTCTTGAATGCCTCATCATGGCTGTAATGACACTCATAATGCAGGGCTGAAGTGAACTGGTCAGCACCTGCAGTTACTCTCCATGTTGGAGCTCAGTTGCTTGATAAATTTCCCTTCGATCACAGGCTTGGGTTTGGCTGACAGCTTCATAAGAAAATTAAAGCTAGGTGCAACTTGGTGGAACAGGCTCTTAAATTACAGTAGATGCTGCAGTGTTATTACTAGCTTTTTATCACTTTGGGTAGCAAAAGCTGAAATTACTTTTACATATTCAAAGGAAGAAGCTCTGAAATTGCAAAACAATGCTGTCGCCATAAAATGTACCAGCAATTTCCAAATAATCCATTATCCTGACATTAAGACCTGCACTAATTATTTCTAGTAACAGCTGCAGCAGACAAATGGAAAGAGGAATGCTGTGGAAATGGGAATGTGAGAACTCCTAAAGTATTCTAACTCATGATGCAATTCTCCAAATTCTGGAGTCTGTTATTCTGGAGTCATCTGTATACTACCAGTCAGTAAAAGGTGGGTGTAATGCATGCTTTGTGGAGCCAGAAGAAGTGAGCAATGAACAGCTCTGTATGTACTGTTCTACCATTTTCTATTTCAGCCTGAGAACGTGCTGTCCAGAGAAGCCTTTTCCCCACACACCTTTTTATGGAAACCCGGTTTTGGGAGGAAAAAAAATTAATTCTTTAATTAGAAAAAGAAAGAACTCCAGGAGTTTCAAGTGCACAGAGCACTCTCCCCACTGAACTCCTGAGTGGCATTGAGTTCAGGCCAGCCTTTCCAGGTGACCTGTGGGACAAGATTATGGGGGTAAACTGATGTGTCCCAGTTTGATTCTGACATCTTTCCATTTCTCTTCTTAAGAAGTTTCTCTTTTTTTTTTTTTAAAGAATGAGTGGGGGGATAATAATGAACTGGGACCAGGATTATCTATGTACAGGTTTTAATTCTATATTAAGCTCTGTGTGATCTTTGGCAGATTGCCATTCCCTGTGGACCAGTGAGAGAACTACTTTATTTCCTGAACATTTTATGCATTCTGGATGCAAATTCTTCCGTCTGAGAGCCATGTCTACCCACCTAAAGAAATAACATTGGCTGGAGCCTTCAGGAACTAACTCCAATGCAATAAAGGAAAGTCAAGAACAACCATGAGACACTCTGAGATGTCAGGTGCCTAGAAGCCACGCTTACATGAAATGGGTGGTTCCTTTTCCTAAGCAATCTCAGTCCATACACATCTGAGTGCAATATATACCTGTGTGGAGAGAACAGGACATGATCTCAGCTGTCCTGCTCTAAGGAAACCTGTCACTGTATGTGCTTGGCTTTTGCTATACAGTGGCCATAGCAAACCCAGCAGGAGCCACAATATAACTGTATTAGTTCTGGATTTAGAAGTAAACCCACATGTAGAACTGCCTCAGCTCCTGCCATGGTAAATGTCAAGCAAGAACAATCCATCTTTTCCTTGGGAAGAAATAATTGAACCTAACAGACTTCTTGTGATTCAGCAGTACTTCCATTAATCAATCAGTCATATGCAAGAAAAGGTTTTGTCATTTTGTTTATATTAAGATGGGACTTATTCAAATGCAGACAAGCTAAAAGTATAAGCTTAAAACATGCCAAACATCTTTTACATTTCCTGGAAACATCTGTTTTTAGTCTAGTCCTAGGCACGTGTTTGTGGTTGCATGTTTATGCTTGTTTAGTTTGCCAGATACCCTGTACGTAGTGCAGCACAGCTGACACGATATCCTGAAACACAGCATGGAAGTATCTGTAAAACATGATGTTCCCAGTAAATCTGTGGAACATTTGTTGTTACCTTCTTGTAATAAAAGAAACAACTCAAAAGCCCTTTGACAGCCTTCTGCCTTCACTGTATGGTGCAATTAATTAGCTAAGTTTGGAAATTGTGTACATGCCTCACTGGTAATATCAGGAAGACTGAGAGCGATCCTGATTCCGCATGCCTCACATGCTCCAAACTCCTATTAAACTTAATGGGAGTTTGGGGGGATGAGAGGAATGCAGGGCTGACCTTTATGGTTAAAGATGAATGTGAGCTCCAGACTTCAAAGATTAGGTGCCCCTGCCAGTCTGGAGTGTGCAAGTGATCAGCACGCCAAGTGCTGAAGGCATCTGCTAAATATCACGCCACAGCTCAAAGCTGTAATTAAGAAAAATATAAACTGGCTCGAGGAAGAAAAATATTAGTAATAATTGAAAATGCTTTGGCTGTTGCTTTTGTCCTGATGATCTCATTAGTTTTGGTTACAGAAACAGTTCTCACGCTGGCTGACGTGGGGCATGCTTTGTTTGTGCTCTCCTTCTACCCACATCTTTCCGAGTTAACTTTTATTGCTCAATACAAAGGTCAAATCGAAGGCTTAATTAAATTGTATGTGGGGAAACTATAAACTTATTTTGGAAGGGAGTACAAAAATATTTAAAGCCATCCCAACTCCTCTCCCCCAGACACGCCTTAATTTCTCAGGAAGAAAAGGAACACGTGTTATTGACACTCTTTCCCTTAGGGAGAAACTGCACCTTTTCTGCCTTCAGAATTTATATGTCACGAATATCCAACCTTTTCATAACCTGCTAATTGTACTTGCAATTGGAATCTGTAATGAGGATTTTAATTTAGCTCTGCTGCTCTAAACACAGAGAAGTCCATTTTGTAAAAGGCCTGGATATGATCTTATACTTCAGCAGTGTAAGTTCAACTTACAACCAGGATTAGAAGATCCCTTAAACTCTGCTTAACTTCAAGCAGAACTTGGAGCAAGCACCAAGAGAAATACTGTTACCCACCTGCTTAAGTTAGGCACATGTCTCTCAGCCCTCAGATCTAGAACTGAAAAGTAGTTCTGAAAACACTTGCAGGTCTACCTAAGCAGCATTTACATTTTCTTCATGCTATGAGAAGACAACCACACAGATTGAGAGTAAGGCCAGGACTGAGTAGGCTACAACCTGTGTTCAGCAAGACCAGTCCCAAGGAAGTTCAGGCTCCCTTGTGCCAGTCTGCCTGAGCACCAGTGAGATTCTCAACACTCCCTGACAGTCAGCTGTTGCCCAGCCCTAGGGGCAGAAGGATTCTCTAGATGCTTCTCCATCTCCAAAAGCCCTCCATTGTTTGTGTTCGTGCAGCTGGCTGCACACACGAGCCCTGGGAGCTGTGCTGGAGGTGGAGGATGCTCTGCAGGTCAGCTCTCAGGCCTGTGGGGTCCTCCTGAATAGCAAGAGAGCAGAGAGGAATCTGCCAGCTGGTGCAGCAGTTACAGATGGTACAGAAGGGACAGAAGGTACCAGGGCTCAGCCCCTTCCTGGGACTCATTTACAAGGGGTGCTTGCAAGGGTCTCTCGTGCCCTGTCCAGTCAGAGGAGCTTTGCAGGGAGGGAGGGGCACCTCAGCCTGAAGGCTCTGCTTGGACTACCTGGCTGTACCCTGGAAGCAAGCTGGCCCTAAATTCACTGGAAAGAACATTAATAATTCGTTAATCAATTAACAAGCAGGGTGTCAGCCAAAAGAGAAGTGACAATAGAAAGTGCTCTGTGCCACTGCAGGAGATGTGCTCGTGCCTCCCCAAGGAGATGGCAGCGAGGGCCAGGAGCATGGACAGCTCTCTGCTCAGGAAGCCATCCTCTCACATTTCAGCACAAGCACATCTCATGTCTGCAAGGAGAGAGCAGCAGAAAATCAGCCACTGCAGAACTCCCCTCCCACCAAAAGGTTGGGACTCAGGGCAGAGCTGTTTTTAGCTCAGCAGTCTTTAAAAAGAGGCAGGGAGAATTCAACACAGGCACTGCAGGCAGCTGGGCCAAACCCAGAGTGAACAACCACAACTCACATCGACTTCTAGCATGGCAGCCACAGGAAAACAATCATAAGCATCTCACAAAGATATCTGAAAGGGTCTCTTCACCCTGCAAGCAGGCTGTCCTCATCATTCCTCATTCTTTAAAAGCCAGTCAAATTCCTCCAGTTATTCCCATTGCTCCCTTAGAAACTTGGACAGATACAATTCCTGCTTTAAGATTCTGAAGTCATCAGATCTCAATGGCAACAGGGAAGGTTTAAAATGCTGCCTGTATTTCTGTCATTTCTTGAGCAGCCATAAACCTTATACTAAAAATCTCTTAAGAGGTTCAAATAGTAAATAATAATAATAATAATAATAATAATAATAATAATAATAATAATAATAATAATAGATGTTTCATTCTAGAATAAACACTGAAATCACTTCAATCTACATAGCATCTGATTGCTTTTAATCTAGATGATAAAAAGGATTAGTTGTAATGCCAAACTATTTTTCCAGTCCTTATATAAATCAGGAGCAATTTTTTATTTTTTTTACTGAATCTTTCCAGTATTTAATTTCACTGAGAACTGAAATCAAAAGAAACTGTGTCAAGATATTATCCTGGATTAATCATTTTTGCCTGAACATCACGAGTAGTGCAGAAAAACATTGTGGCATTAGGTTTGCTTCAGCTCTGGTATGGGAAGCTTAAATTAGTCTTTTCTCCTGCTCTAGTCTGGCAACTCTTGAGCACTGCACATCCTCTATTTCACATTGCTGGTTTATCCAGGCAGCCAGAGCCCAGCTCCATCACAGCTGACACTTATTGACAGGGAGGATGACTACAGCCATCACTCTGCTGAGGAGCTGCAGCAGCAAGAACATGTTTCATGTGAAAATACCAAAGGGCTTAAAAGCATTATCTTATTAGTAGCATGCAGTGAAACTGATGAACCCTTATCACAGTCAGCAGGATGATGAATACCCAAATCAACACAAATTGGAAAGGAGATATACAACTAGGGTAAAAAAGAAACTTTTCTAATAGAAAGTCTTACAAAAAGAAGCCCCATCCATTAGGGTATGTATAAGGCTATGTTCTGTCAGTGTTCAGGCTGGGGGCCAAATTAAAGGAAGGAAATTCTTGTTTGGAGCTGGCAACAATCCCTTTCCCTGCTCTGTTTCTGTAAGGATGTGAACTGCTCCCTCCAATTTTCATGGAGTCACCTACAGCAAAAGCAGCAGACTGAGTTGAACAAGTCTGCCCACATTGGTATGTAACAGACTGAGGGCTAAATCATCCACTTTTTTGGGTAACAACACTGCTCAACTTCACCTTGGCCAGGACTCTCTTGGCTGGCCAAAAGGGAGAAACAACTGCCATTAGCCCTCATGGGCCAACCCCCTCTTGAGGCATTATCTCCATCATGAGAATGCTAAAAACACCATTTGGAGAGTGATAAACCCTGCACTGGGACCCAAAGGTCTGGCTTCTCTCTACACTGATGTGCTCAAGCTTGACTGCCCAGGTGACCCCAGTGACAGAGCCCAAGGTCCTTCTGCAGGCACCTGTGCAGGATCCAGTGGATCATGCCAAGGGGCTTGGGGTGGGTGGTGGTGAGAAAAGTGCTTGTTTTCAAGGAGGAAGAAGCTGGAGAGCATGCAAGCATCAGGGTGTTGCTGGAAGGGCGTGGAGAGCAGTGGGCACCCCAGATCAGGGAATTCAGTGGGCCTGGAGGAACATGAAGGACAATCTCTGATGCTGCACAGAACTGGCACGAGCATACACAGAGCACAGAGCAGGTGACTGAGCAGGAGCCTTGAGCTCTGTGTGTTTCCAGCCAGCCAAAGAAGCTTTGACAGGCCCTCATTCTGCTCTGAGATGTATCAGTAATATATTTTTTCTTTACTGCCACTTCTTTCTGTCACAGGAGCTCCAACAAAGGGAAAAACCCACTGGAAGTTCATGAGGGCTGACACCGTGTGCTGCGATGGATCTGTTGGCACTGCTGTGGTCTATTATGCAAATACACATCAGTGGACTTTGTACAACATAAATTATGTAAATACCCATTTAGAGACTCTTCAAAATGCAGATTACTTGCCTGATGTTTGGAGACAATAATTAAGATCTCTGATGTGAACCTGTACTTGGGATTGCTGTACAAGTCGGGCCAGCCTGCGGATGTCTAGGCCTAGCAAACCTCATTTCACACGTGGATTCCATCTTAGTAAGAAGAAATATGCAGTCAAAGTTGACTGCGTCATAATCTACTTCAGTCACATATCACTGACACCACAGGTTACAGGAGATCCTTGAATTTACAGCTGCAGAAGGGCTCCATAAGATCCCATCTGGAATTTAGGTATACACCTGTTAATTTAGGATTACCAAAATTCCTTTTTAATTAAGAATTTGAATTTTACTTGAACATCCACATGTCTGCATGGTGGCAGGTGGCTCATCCTCCTCTGGGGACAAGGGTTTCAGTGCTGGCTCTCCAGCCCTGCAGCCTGCTCCTGGCCCTGGCTCAGACCTGAGTCATGACCAGCACAGATAAACTGGACTTTGGGCTGGACCACGAGCTCAGGTCACTGGTTTGACACAGCAGGTAGAGGTCTGCTCCTCAGGGCTCGCATTCAGGAACCAGCTCAACCAGTGTCATGGTTAAATCCCAGCTGAATGCCACACAGCTGCTGGCTCAGCCTCCTGTTCCTATCTTTGAGGGCAGGAGAATCAGAAAAAAACCCCAAAAATCTAAATCTAACAATAACTGTAATGAAAAGGAGAGAGGAATAAACCCAGGAGAAGTCAGTGATGCACTGCACATTTGCTCATCACCTGCTGGCCAAGCCCAGCCTGTCCCTGAGCAGTGACCAAGGCCTCCTGGCCAGCTCCCCCCAGTTTATACACCCAGTTTATACACCCAGTTTATATCCAGTTTTTAGATTTCATGTGCCATGGAATCTCCCTTTGGCCAGCTCAGTCCTGCTCATGCTCCCTCCCAGCTCCCTCTGCACCTCCTCAGTGGCACAGCATGGGAAACAGAGAAGGCCTTGACTCAGGGCAGGCTCTGCTTCACAACTATCAAAACATCAGTGTCTTATCAACGTTATTCTTATCCTGAATTCAAAACACAAGACTGTACTAAGATGAAAATTAACCCTATCCCATCTGAAAACCGGACAAAGAGTCAGATTTTTTCTTTTTCCCAGAGAACATTAAGCATCTTGGATTGGTCTCAGTAGGCCCGTTCCTCTTATCTGATGTATTACAAAAATCTAGGCCAAGTAATATATCCTTTGCTGGAAAAGAAAACATCACAGACTGTCTACTTGGGTAAAGAATTTGGAGAAACTAGGTTTTCAGGAATAGTACACTGAGCATCTGTTGGGCTTCATTAAATTCTTAATTTAACTTGAGTTGAGATCAGTGAAATTAACCTTTATACCTCAACTGTGCTCTTCCTGCTTGAAGCAGCTGTATCAAAGCAGCTTACCAAGGGCATCATTCTGCTTTGTAACTTCAAAGAACATTTATTCAGAAATAGCATGTGAGGATCACATAGCTGGAGCCAGATGATGGAGAAAGCACTGCAAAGAGGTAGCCAGGAAAAATACCTAATTTAAAGATAGATTAGAGATTTGGAACAGAAGTTCATAAAGATTGGTGTGCTACAGAGGTGACAATTTCCCAGACAGGCAGAGACAGTGCAAGGTGAATGGAAGGGTCTTTCTAAGCACTGCTGCTGAGTGGAGTTCCCTGAGCCACGGAGCTCAGAAGAGGATTTGCAACCATTCAGTTTTCTTTACTGGCCTGTGTAGGCTCCTCAGGACATGGACAGTAATTTCTGTGCACCCACAAGGTTGTGATCCTGACTGGGGTATTCATCCACGACTGTAAAATCAAAAATGGGAGGAGATAAACAATGGTAATTGAAGGGCAGCAAAGAATAACAGTGGACATTTTAACATTCAATTAAACCCCAACATTTACTGGTATCCAGAAGAGTTATCAAGTTACCAGCCATCCATAAGGTTGCAATCAAACCCCAAACTAGAAACCCCACAGATTTACAGGCCTCTAGTTATAAAATTTATATTAGAACCATTGAAAATAATTAGAAGAGACAGAACTGATCGTTTCACTGACTCTTCTCCAACTGACCATGTGTGTATCCAAGTCTAGGACATGCACTGAGACATCAATCACTGAGCTGGACACTCAAGCACTACAGGCTCCTGACAGCTCCAAAGCTGAGAACAAGTCAAGGCTGTTGTAACAGGAAAGAGAAATACTCCTGTGATGTGTCACCCAGCCATAAGAACCCCTCAGTTCTGCCATGGCTAATCCAAAAAGCAGAAGATATTGGGAGATGAGACCTTGCAACACTCCGAGCATTTATTTCTAGCTCTGGAGTAGGAGAAGGCAGGAGATGATCTGATCTTGCATTTGTTTCTCTGCAACAAATTGTTGCACCTCACAGAATATCAAAAGGCAGTTTAGTTCTGCCATTGACAGTAAATGAAAAAAATTGCTGTGGAGTGACAGTGATCACGCAACCCTGTGCAACTTTAATGGAATAAATAACATAGTTTCCTTGTAAAATACCAAGCCTTGTTTGTGCAAGGATTACTGCAGTATCACACCTTACGAGCAGAAAAATTCCTTGTACGTGGGATGATGCACAAGCTCTTCCCCATCCCACATTTCCATCAGTTACCATTAAAAATTAGAAGCAAATTGCTTGACTAGTGAGTTACAATCCTTACACCAATGTGAATTTGAAACTGGACTGGGAGAAATGCCTGAAGTTTGCTCTGGACTTTACTCCCACTAGCCTGTTACACAGGGATGCTTTTTTGGTAATAGGTGTTGCTTAAAACTGACATGTCAGAGAGAAATAATTTTACCAAACTGTCTCCAATTAGTGTGGCAAAGCATGGGCAGGCAGAGAAGTGGTGGCCCCACACAGCTCAATCAGGTGTCCCCTGTCCAGCAGACAGGAAAAGGAGAGGCAGAGGATGGTGGGATGGGGCACATGGTGACAAACAGGAGAGCAAAACCTCCAGCTGCGCTGAAAGTGGCACAGATGTGAAGTGCCACAGGAAAGGCCCATCAGCAGTGAAAGGGAAACATGATAAATGGTTCAGGGTGACACAGGACACTACAAAAATGGAGATATTAAATGCCTTCTCTGCCCTGGCTTCACTAACAAGGCCATTGCTCAGGTTCCTGTGGCTCAGTCTGGGGAGTGCAGATTCCCAGGGCAGGGGAAAATCAAATTAGGGTCTGGGTGTTGGCAGTGAGATGAGGACCAGCATTAGGTCTATGGGCCTGTGAAAACCCTCTTGGTGGAGGTTTTAAAACCCAGATGAGGCACACTGGGATGAGTTTGTCAGAGCTGACTCTGGCCTGGGGCACTAATCCATCCTAGAGAAGCTTCTCCATCGCTGTTTTCAATCTTCTGATGATCCATTCATTTTGATGAATCTACTCCATGTAAAAAGCAAATGAAAATTAAGTATTTAATCAGTTTGTGACTATATTTGTAACTATCTATAAAAACCAAGGGTGAACATCTTGTAAAAAGAATATATACACTGGCAGCTATTGCTGATGAAGTGCTATCGATAGGCATTAAAGCTGCAAATGGCAAGGTGTTGGCAAAGTGAGAGGAATTGCTGCAGAAAGTAAAAAGCCAATCTGTATGATGAACAGAGTGTACATAAAGTACAGCAAATTACCAGACACACAGCCATGAGAGTACAGAGGCATGGGAGCTGATTAAGAAGTCCTTGTGAAGAAATGTTGAAGGCTGGCCAGTTCCCCCTGATTCTCTGGCAGGGTGCAGCCGCTCAGCCAGTGAAAAGAGCACTGTCTGTGATGTGAGCGCACGCAGCCGTGGATTACAGGGAGATGATGGATGTGCCATACCACGGCAAATGGCTGCTTGGAACTGCCACCCCCTTTCAGAACAATCCTGCTTTTCAAAGCCTCAGTACCCTTGGCTCAATGCCGAGGAGGGAGACTTGAGAGGCGCAGCTCCAGGATTCCTCTGTGAGGAATACGCGGGGAGGGATGCGCCGTGCCACCGGTGCCCGGGTGGGTGACATTTGGAGGCTCTGCTGCTGGGGCTGTGCTTGCTGAACACCTTCACCTGCACAATTGTAACCTCAGAGGGATGGGCTGGCCCTAACACCTCAAAGGCCAACAGCTGCTGATTTTCTTTAAACCCAGGAGCCTGGTTTTATTTATTTTTTCACTTCCTGGGTTTTCTCAAGACATTCCTTCTTCCTATTTCCTTCTAATTAAATACAACGGAGCCTTGCTCTTTAACCTGCTAACTAGAGAAAAAAACAAATGACTTTCTAGTCATTTCAAGAGCCATAGAATTGTTTAGACTGGAGAAGACCTAACCCAGCACTTCCAAGCACAACACTAAACCCTGTCCCCTAGCACTGGGGCAGGAGCGTGGACTAGGTGACCTTTAACAAAGGTCCCTTCCAACACAAGCTATTCGATGACTTTATGAAAACATGAATTATTTGAGTACTGTTAATAATGACTTGTGCCAAGGAAAAATTAGCTGGACTGAATTTGATGTAACTGAAAGATGAGCTTGGCTTAGAGTCACAAAAGGCCTGATTAAGCTCAGGGCTTGTATTGGAATACTGTTCTCTGCTTTACCAGCTCTCCAGGAAAACTTCAAGGCAGCAAAATCACAAACACAACTAAAAGTCTGGTTAATCTGCCCATTTCAAAATTATCAGTGTTTTAATTCTTCCTTTTCTGAGACAGCCTGCTTTAAATGAAAGCTAAGTAGGCAGAGGTAGCCCAGTAAAAAACTCATTACTGTCTTTTTGCTTACCTATTGGAAAGGGAAGACCCCTCCCAAATTGCAAACGTCACTGCTTTAATTGGGGATTCTGGGTGCAATGGAAATAATAAAACATGCATGAGATTATGATTGCTGAACTTTCATCAACTTACTTCATCTCTCTACAGTCAAAAAAAATCGGAAATAGGCAATTGCAAACACCAGCCAAATGCTATTCCAAGGGCGTGTGTAAGTAATTCGTCTTGTTTTCTGACAAACCGAGTATCTGTAACTCCCATTAAAATCAAGGCCTTGAAATGCATCTCCAGGAAAATCCCCCTGCAGTGCTGTGGCCAGGAGCTCAGCTGAGCAGTTTTCACTGCCATGCCTCACCAAAGCAAAGCAGCAGCTGCTCTGTGCCCAGGAACATTCCCAGGTGTGTTCCTCTGCCTCTCCTGGCCAGCACCAAGGGAACATCACTTGTGCTCCATGCCCAGGAACATTCCCAGGTGTGTTCCCCTGCCTCTCCTGGCGGTCACACACGGCACCAAGGGAGCATCACTTGTGCTCCATGCCCAGGAACATTTCCAGGTGTGTTCCCCTGCCTCTCCTGGCGGTCACACACGGCACCAAGGGAGCATCACTTGTGCTCTGTGCCTGGCCTTTCCCTGGAGAGCCTGTCCTGCCCTCTCCACACCCAGGATGAAGCACAGATTGATGTCAGCACTCGGGACAGGTGTGATTGGCAATGCTTCTGCTCCTCCAGTGTGGAGTGAAGGAGGAAGGGCATTGTGGAAGAGTGTGGGGATGGCATTAGGATGGGAGGAAGGGTACAGCTGTTTTCTGCACCTTCCAGTATCACCTGCGTTGTGATCTAAACCAGCGTGGCAACTCCATTGTGTTTTTAACAACTGCATCTTCCACTTCTTCACATCCTCCTACAGTGAAATCTGTGTTAGAATTGAATCTTGGGGTGCCAAGCCAATCTGTCAGCACTGCTCAGCACTGTGTGTACCAGGAGAGCCAGGTTTGTTCTGAGCCACAAAGGTTGAAACATTTACAGGTATAAAATCCTTTTGACTCAGGTGTTATTGTGCCCTTATGTAGCCTTTGAAATCACTAAATTAACCCCCTGTTTTTTCAGTAGCTCTGAAGCTGTGCTGCAAGTGTATTATGTGACTTCTGAAGGAACTGCCTGCAAAATGTGACAGAAAATGAATGCAACTAAACCCAAACCAACCCCTGCCTCACTCCCAGAAACACCACATCTTTTACATCCTGGAATTCTTCAGTGGTTAAAGTCATACTTCGTTTGAATTTCCACTGTTTAAGTAAAATTTATGATGCAACAGCCAAGTAATTTATATTCTTGTTTGTTATGAGATTTCTAAATTCTGCTTTACTACAGATGTCAGCCACTATACTATATTCTATCATTTGCCAGTGAAAGCTTTTCTTTAGAGTTAAGACATTCAGATGAATCATGTTTTCTTTGCATCTTTTTTAAATAAAAGGTTTCCTTGTCTGTCTCTGTAATTCCCACTCCCCATCCTCCAGTTTCTGTTGCTCTCACTGTACTGACACAGACTGAGATATTTATTCCCTTACTAAACAATGAATAGTACAACATATCAGTGAAAGCCTTTCTGAAATCAATGAGACTTTTTATGGAGTGTGGTTCTACTCATTGTGAGCAGGAGTGTTTCAGTTTGGCCTGAAGAAAGATCCAAGATGACATAAGCTGGAATGAATAGAGTTACTCAGCACCAAAATACATGTGTTAAAGAGACCTGGGCAGATGGAAAACCATTTCAGCAGCTGCCAAGTGTTCTGACCCCCTAAAGCAGGTAACAAGAGACCCTGGCATTTCTTAAATCAAAACATGAATGTCTTGACAGTAATTTCAGAATAATCAATGGAAGAAGTAACTTTTTACATTCCTAAAAAGTCTTTACTTCGAGTCTCAACAGATAGTACAAACAGCAAATACGGCAACACTGCTGTGAAGCTTCATTCCTATTTTTCAGATGAAATAACAGATATGAAGTGGCTAAAATGATCCAGGTGGTGGTCACAGCAGAGACCTGCAATGGCCTTCACAGTCAGCACTGTACTTCCATCCTTCAGGCCAGAAACTGGTGCAGGCAAATGTCATTTCATTCCATTTACCACAAGGTTATTTACTGTACATCTGAATTAAAATCAAACTGTAGGTGATGATACATTGGCTTTCAAGCCTGTAGCTCACATGTAGCTCATGGTTCTTAGCCCACAATATCTGCTGAGGGATTAGATTGTCTTTGTTCTGTTTGTGCAGTCTGATCTAACACCAGGGTCCAGGAAAATCAGGATCGTTCATTTATTGTAATTAGCTAGGGTGTACCTTAACTGTCCTCGCTAAAAACAGGATGGGCATCAAAAATAAAGAATGGGGAATGAAAAATAAACAGTAATAATCAGATGTGATGACAGAAATACCCAACAGCTGCTGCTCTTGTGAGGTGCAGTGAAGTCCAAGCTGGAAGTACCAAAGCAGAGTTACAGTGGAGAAAGCTGTCAGCAAACAGCCACGAAACAGTGCAAGATGAAATAGCCTTCCCCAGACTGTGCAGTCTAGGAGAAATGTCACATGTGATGTGACACAGGTTATCACATGTGATACAGTGGAGGTCCAGCAAGTTCTGTATTTCTGTGTGGGTTGTGTGATTTGGGGTTTTTTAATACTTCCTACAGTGGAAATGAATGGTACCACGTTCCTGAAGCACAATTTGATCGACTTACTACAAACATCTATTTAATTCAGACATTCTCAGCACCTGTGAGAAGTTACAAAGCCATCCAACCTCTAAAAAAACAAAGGTATCCAATGACAACATATGCCTCAGCATCTGGAGATCACCATGCAGCACACATCAAACCCTGCTTGCACAGGCTGAGACAGGCAGGAGTTTGCTTTTTATCCCACCTGCTACACTGTTAGATTATTATCCCTGAAATACACTGAATGATTATGTAAAGAGAACTTCATGCTTGACCAAGTATACAATGCAATTAACATTTTAATGCCACTTTGTACATGTCTAATCTTACTGCTGTCTTCATCTTTGTCCCTGTTCCTGTGGTGACCAACACTTATTTACTTGTGTCTCTGTTTGAGACACTCACCCCAAGTTTCTGGAAGGAAATGAAGATTCTTCCCCTCAGGTATCTCAGCAATTTGCTTTTTCCTCTGCTGTTTCTGGCTTTCTGCACATCCTGATTGCTTCCCCTGGTCAAAGTGCTATTTGTCCTGTTTGCTCCAAATGTTTTTGGGCTCCCTTTGTGCTGAAGGGAACAGCACAAGTTCTCTGACAGGGAGGGCAGAGCCTGACACTGTCAGCAATAACACCTGTAGAAACAGAGCTCAGCCTTTTCCTGGGGCTGGGATCTGTGCAGGGAGCTCTGCTGGAGGGCACTGCCACAAAGGGACCTCCATGGACTGCTGGCACCTCAGACCTTTACACCTGCCTTTCATCCAGAACTGGAGAGAACACTGCTCAAAAATATTGAGTATCATCTGTTCTAAAAGACAAAAGATGGCTGAGCTTTAGAGGGAGGCTGGGGAAGCCCAAAGCTGTCATTCATATCCCCTCTCTGTGGAATGTCCTTCCCCATATCCACATGCTACAGGAGGGGCTGCCATCCTGCACAGCCACAGAACTTTCTGGCAGCAGTCAGAATTCAGCCACTGCAAGAATTCATGTGTACACGTAGAAATGCAGCATCAGGAATGTGCACGCAGAGCAGTCATTTCAATTTTACTTGTTTATGTACCTCTTGTAAAAATAATCATTTATGATCATTATAAACTCTCTCTAATGTAAATCAAATGAACAAACCAGTACATTACTGCTGTCTGCTTTGCTCCAGTTTATTTGTCAGCACTGTCAGAACCCAGGTAATCAGTCACCCACAAACGAGGTGGTGAAGAAGAGGTGGGTGCCACACTGAGCTTGAGCATGGAGAGCGAGGAGTTCCTCACCCCTCTCTGTGCAGGAGGCAGGGTGGGGCTGTTCTTCCTGTGATGCCCTGGCATTTCAGCTTTTATATTTTTCATGTATTTGTAATCTTGCAGTTCTTTAGTAACTCTAAAGCTCCATGGCCTGTCAGCTGCTGTTCTCCTGTTTTATTCAGATAAAACCATTCCTCTCTAGGCCTGGGACTAAAGGACACCCCACAGCCTCAGGCCCTGAGAAATGTAAACAACAGTGAACTGAGGGGAGCAAACTGGGGGTAAATGACTTCATTACCTGGAGCTGTAATTGGAGCATCAACCCCTGATATGCAAACACATCGAAATTATATCTGTCTGAAAAACTTGTGACCATCATGCATTTTGGGTGTAGCCCCTTGGGGGGCTTTGTCTGCCCTTAATGTACCTGAAGGCTGTTCATTAAATATATCTGCTTTTATCTTTTTAGCTTTGTGTGGCCTCTGTTTTAGGTATGCCTGGAACAGCATCAGTTTCGTGCTTCTTTGCACTCCAAAAGCAAAGGAATTACAGAACTTCACATGGTACCCAACCCTGTCCCCTGATACTCTTCTCCTTATTCCCTCCTAGGTGATTTCATTCAGTGACAAAGTGGCAAACCAAAGAGAGAGGAAAACATGGGGAGCAATGCCTAAATCCAAAGAAAGGCTTGATGGAAAAATCTTTCCCTTGAGACTTCTGGCATCTCAAAATATGAATTACTTATTTTTACTGGAGAGCTGCCTGGAATAATCTGGGGAGAAGTAAGGGCCTGTGACTTGCTCCAAGTTAAAAACATTGTTGAGAGGAAAGCTGAGGGCACTTTTTGCTTGTACCCAGCAACTTTTCTATGCAGTCTGATAGGTATCACATTGTGTTATGCATGAGCACAAAAGGGAGCACAGAGGAGCTCGCTCCCTTAACAGAACCTCAAAAATAAAAGAGATTTGAAAGGAGATTTTTTTTCCCAGTCTTGAAGAAGTCACTTATCAGCTCAAACAGAGTCCCTGTGGGGAGATAAACCTTCAGAATCCTCCAGTAAAAATGCATTTAATCCTTCTTGAAATATAACCTAGGGTGCCAAGCAGGAAAAGAATGGGGACAATGGGGAGGAGAGGCACACACACCAAAATACCCCTGACAACAACCTGGGCTGTGCCCCAGCGTGATCAGCTCGTCCCCCTGACAAACCTTGGTGGGTTTCAGTTTCCTATGGAAATGTGCCACCAGGCAGAAAATCCCCAAGGCCAACCACATTTAGAACCTCTATTGCTAATTTATCAGAAATACAATTTGCATCTTGGTCTGGCTCAGAAATGGACACGTTTGTAAAGCAGACAGAGCCTTTCAGGAAAGATGTTATGAAATCCTGCAGTTCCCTGTATTCCCTGGACAACATCCTGCACAGTGGTGTTACCTGCTCAGCATCCAGCTCAAAATGAGTACAGACAGGTCTTTGCTCTCATAATTACTGTTTGATAGCAGGGATTATGTTCTGTCCTGAATCTGCCATCTCCCTCTAGAGCAAACCTGCCTGGATGACGAGCATTCACCAGAAATGAACTGATTGTGAGTTTGACTTGACATCAATGGTTTCCTCCCTGGTAGCTCACACATCCCTTTCTGTGTGATGGGATCTAATAACTCACATTGGCACAGTGTCCCCAGAGCTGAGGGACTGATGGGATCTGTGAGTGCACAGCAGAACACAACACACACATCTCAGAAGTGGCACTGGGAAGTGTCACCCTGCACAGTTCCACACGCCACAGGAGCACTGCCAGCCCAGGTGAACCATGCAAGGGGGCTGCAGCTGCAGCTGAGCAGCCCCACTGCTCCCTTCCTGCTTGCTGCCATCCCTGCTGTGACCTATCTGTGATTCCCCACGAAGGGCAGCACTCTGGTCCTTCTCTCACAGTCTTTGGGTGCAGAGGTGATGAGAAAAGAAGTCCTGTAAACTCGGACAGCATCATCTCTGGGTGATGAGCTCTTCAGTGCTGCCTGGGAAGCACAGCTAAGCCAGGCTGTGGAGGATCTGAAGGGTGCTGGCTGATAGACCTGCTTCCAATGATGACACCTCTGGTAGAAGAAGCTGGACCCAGCATGGACATGTCACTAACAAGGCCACAGAACACATGCAAAAGGACTAGAAACTTGCTCTCCCTAGAAACATTTCCTGTACCCCAAACACTGGCCTAGAAAATCAGACTTCAAAGAAAAGCACTTCCCAAAGAAACATCCCCAACTGGCACCTACTAAGAAAATCAGCCTTGCAAATCACCAGAGCTATTTCAAACCAAATGTCAGACATTTCAGGCACGTCTGGGGGAACACTCCTCCCCAGGCCTGCTCAGCAGAGTGTGGGGACAGGCAGTTTGCTGACCTGGCTGGACCCCACTGCTGTGATCCAGTAATTCCTGCTCTGCAGCAGTGAAATACAGCCCAAACTCTTCCAGCACCAAATGAGATGTGCTGTGTCTCACCCAGGCCTGGCAGCGACCCAGGTTGTGGATTGTGGGGACAGGACAAGTAGGGCACAACCTTTGGGTAGCTCCAGTCGCAATCTGGCAAATCTGAGCTCTTCTGGATCCCACTTCAGCACTGTGCAAGGGATTTATGTTCTTCACAAGGTTGGTGAGGGAATAAAATCACTGTGTAAGTGCAGATGCTACGGTGACAAGTCAACCCAGTTCTTCAAGTATGTCCTACATCCTTCTGCATAGGAGACAGATTAATCCTGAGGGACTGACACTGAAAGGTTTCTATGAATTAATCTTTTTCCTCCTTAAATAATAGAACAGAAAAAGCACAGCTGAGATTCTTGGTGTTTGGTGATGATTGATGAGAGTCTTATTGGATCTTCCTCCAAATTTTTATATTAACATTTGATCAAAAGGTTACTTTTCTATACTAATAGCTGTATTTTTTGTTAAAGGTAATTCCATATGTAGGGAGGTGTGATTCCTCAATGCTGGTATCAAAATTGTACAAGGAAAATCACATTTTCTAGCGATTTCATAAGCCTCAAGGAAATTTGGAAAGTTTGATGCCTTAAAACTTCTGTGTTTTTTTAAAAATAGTTAGCCTTGACTATTTATTTAAAATATTGCTGCAGCGTATTTACTATATGTAAATAGACCTACTAGCTGAAAAGTCTTAATTACTTTTCAACTGAAAGCAAACATTCATCAATACACCAAAAAATCTCATGGATTTGATTCTTTGTTGTAAAAGACATCAAAGTGATGATAAACTTGAATGAATGAATCAGTGAAGGCAATAGAAAACTCTTCCAATTTTTTTTTTCCAGAGATTTGCTAATGTAGTGGAAACAAGAAAATAAATTAAAGTTTGCATCTGCACTAAAAATCAAAACCAGTTCCATATTTACAAATATTGTGGGAAACATTTCTTTACTGAAATTGTCCAAGAGTTTGATTTTATCTAAGCCACATTACCAAAAAAAGCATATTTTAATTAAAATTCTTACTGAACTGAACCCCTCAAGTCAGTATTTACGTCCTATGAACATCAAAGAGATACTTCAGTGTCCTGCTGAACAGGGACAGTCATTTTGGGACAGTTCTGCCACGAATCAGCTTCTGCCAGCTCCAGAGGAATCTCCTGACAGCTTGTCCCAGTGCTGGAGAGCCATTCAGAGACACCAGCAGAGACATCAGCTCTTATACCTGAAATCTCATGAAGTTACTCTGAATGGAACAGAAGAATTATAGAAAAAAAAATGGGGATGTACAAAGAAGGTTTGAATTCCACAGAAAGTGCAAAACAATAATAAAATATTGCAGTTGCAGCTATTTGCATGGACAAGATTAACTTCTGCACAGAAGGAAAAAGCATTTAACTGCACTCCCTACAAAAGTTAGTGTCTGTATTGTATGAGGAAAGGAAAAGAAGAATTGGACAGTTTTAGGCTGAATCACCTCTTATTTGTTTTAAGCCAGCTTTAGTAGCTTCAGTGAAAAGACTCTTGCCATTTAGATTTGAATCAAAGATTTTAGGATTTTCTTGGGTGTGAATATACAATTCCTGGGACTTTTACATGCTTTATTTCCAGAGAGCTGTTTTTTCTCTCCCTTGTCACTGAGGAGGTGGCTGTTCTCTGTCACTCTGTCACTGCTGGGTGTGCCCACCATGGGCTGGGTGTCACTGTGGGAGCCCCAGAACCCCAGAGCAGCACAGCACCTCCCAAAGGGGCTCCAAGCACCCCCTGAGGGTGCCTGGTGTCACACACATTCCTGCCCTGGATTGTCCCTAGAGGCATCAGCTCCATGGCCAGCAGGTCCCAGCACACACGGGATTGTGCCCATCCATTTGTGAAGCCTGGCCTGCCAGCAGAGTGTCTCTACCACATCCCTCCTCCCCCAGTGCTGCTCTCCTGGAAAGCAGAGCTTCAGGGTTCAGACACAAATCTGACCCAACAAGCTGCCTGGGGAACACTGCCCTTTGCAAGCCCATGCTGGCAGTTCCTGACGTGGGGAAACCGTCCGGCTCCGACAAGGCAACTGCTGTTTGCTTTTACCATCACAAATACAGAGAAATGCAACTTCTGTTGAAGAATCTGCTGCAAACATTCTGCACGATTCTCATACTGTCTGCTTGAACTCAGCATGTGCCCTTTTCCTCTCAGCAGCACAGCAATGTGAAGTAATGGGCTGTGACTGCAGAAGCTCTCAGGTAAGCCAGAGCTCTCTCAAGTTCACAGCAATATCCTCCAAAGGTCGATTCTGTCTATGTCTTCCTCCAACAAAACATTTGGAAGAACAGTTTAAGAGATTAATCAATTTTTTCATGATGTGGGACTTTTCACCCTGTGTATTTTCCCATCATTTAGTCTTACAAAGATGACAGTGCTCTCATAAACAGACTGACTTAGTTTAATTCATCAGGAATTTCAACAAACACTCTCTCAAACTTCTAGTTTTTTTCTCTTAAACCCTGTACTATGGAAATTCAAGACCAGCTTTTGCTTCACCAAGCTCTAATAAAGTGTCTCTGTACAACATTTATATACAAATCCTAAACCAGACCAAAGTATGTGATTTTAATGGTCTGAGCTCATATTACTGTAGGTGCACAGCTCACGGTTTACACGATCTGCTGGCTGCCTTGTTTATCCAAATATGTGAGGGTGGCTAATTTTGTTTTATATGTCTGGGCTGGGCTGGGGTGAAGGTCAGCTGGAGGAGACAGCCTGGGGCCCGTGGGGTCACTGAGGGGGGACAGACAGACAAAGCAGCCTGAGAACACCCAGCCATGGGAACAGGGCAGAGGAGAAGCTGGACAGAGCACAAACACGTGGGGGAAGGCTCGGGAAGCCCAAAGCCCAGACAAGGAGAGATGTGCTTTCCAAACTCGCCTCCTGCAGCAGGAGCCACGGCAGAGAGAACTCCAGCAAACAAACAAACAGCAGAGGCAGAAGAAGGAACTGAGAAAGAAAACCACAGGGGGAGAGGAGAAGGCCCAGAAGGCAAACGGAGGGGACAGAAGTGGAGGCAGGCAAAAAGCAAAAGGGCCACAGGAGCATCACCAGCAATGGCGCAGTGGTTGCCAAGAGGGGAGGCTGCGACAGAAACGCTCCAGCCTTTGATCCAGAGAGCAGCACTGGGAGTTCTCTGTGCAGCCAGAGCTGGGCAGGGGGCCAGGGCAGACACACAGGGCTGCTCTCAACCTGCCCCACGCCCACCCTGGCGGCTCTCGGCAGCGGGACCGGCACCAGCAGCGCCCGATTAACGCCTCGGAAATGCCCCGTGCCTGCGTTTTCCTTGGTGATTTCATCATTGCTGCTAAAAGCCTGCCGTGGATTTGCCTGGGTACTCCTATCTGCAGCTAGAAAGGTGCCTTGAGATTCACCCCAAACACAGATTTGCACAGCTGCGTTCTGGCCTGGAGGTTTGGAAGTGCTGACAAAGTTGCCCAGGATAGCGCTGGGAGAGCGGCTTACCTTCAGTCTATCGAGGAATGCTGGCTTCATTCTGCTAAGAACCTTTGGAGCCAAGATTTAAAAAATAAAAAATAAAAAAAACTTCCCTCCAGTTCCCCATATGACATATGTCGAGGTACTTTGTACCAAAAACTTTTTCAGAGGAATTCTGGAAGGACAACCCAGTGCAAAGCTCCACCACATGTTGGTGCTGTCACTTCCCAGACTACCCCGTTCCACTTCAGCTCAAAATAAGAGAAAAAGATAATAGAGAAAAACTACATCTTCATGCATTTGTCTGCTGGGAAGCAAGGAATGGAGTTCTGTTCATGTCCTATAAAAGAATTTGAGTAAGAGCCATCCAAGCCAGGCTTTTAGACCCCACAGAATGTACTGCACAGGGTTCCATACCCAATACTATAAATTCTTTGCACACAAGCACAAGTACACAAGTACAGGTGCACATGCACAAAGAAAAGAAGGTTTATCTTCAACAGCAAGTTAACACATCCCTAAAAGGGAGAAGACTTGTACTCAGCAAGTGGATACTCCGGGTTTGTCATTTAATATCTGTAAAGATTTCCTACAGAATCCCTTTTTTCCTTCCAACAATCCTCATGCGAAGCACATTCGAGCCACCCATTTAAAGAGAAACTGCCTGCTTGAGATAAGCTGCTCCCTACACATTTCTGCATTTATCAAATATGACTTAACTGAGAAAACAAAATGAAAATCTATTAGCTGCAATTCAGAGCTGTGACTGCAGTGTAATGGCTTCATTATGAGCAGGATGATAAACATTCCCAACTGCAGGCTCTGTTTCAGCAGCAGCCCAACAGGAGCTCCACTTGAGCTCAGTGACACAGCACACAGTGCCCAGCCCTACTGCAGGGCAGGGACCTCGGGCTGGAATCCCCAGGAGGTGCATTCCATCCCTGCCCTGAAAGATTCCCCTGTAGCCTGAGAAAAATGAACCATTTTCTGTGTCTCTCCGTTCCCAGCCTGCATGCAGGAGGACAAATGCAGAGTGGGACTATGAGGCCCTGTTTTATTACAGCAACTGGCCACAAAAACATCTTCAGAGTGTTAAGGATTTATGCCATAATGTAACAGCAACCCTGGTTTTCTAAACATTTTCAAACATCCCGCCATAAGGGGTCTGAGGAGATATTGCCATGCTTTGGAGAAGTGGAGCTGTTTGCTGGGGACTCTTGAGAAATCAGAGCTGGGATTTGCTGGACTCTGACAGAGCAGAGAGGATCAAAAGCCACCCCCTGGTCCCGTGGCACCCAGCTCACACCCCCAAACACACAGCTCAGGGCCAGAGCCTGCTTTAATAATAAACTCCCCCAGCCCCCAGCAGCAGCTGCAGACATTCCCCGTTTGCAGAATCTGTTCAGTGCGAGGTGCAAAAACACACGTAGAGTTCAGCTGCCTCCATTACACTCCCTTTGTGCTCAGCTTGAATTAATTGCTTAAAAATCCAAATATGAATTACTCACATATTTGCCTATAAATTAGAAGCTTTCACAGCAAACATGGGCAAGTTATTTACTACCCACACAGAGCTCAAAGCAACCTTTAATAGTAGTGGCCACAAGGCCAAGTCCTGAGCTAAAAAAGCATCAAGCTTATGAGCTTTACAAACACAGAGTTAGAAAACCTGCTCCTAATCTGAAGAACAAATAGGGGATTTATTCAGAGAATGCCAGAGGGACTGTGGTAATGCCAGCAGACTGCTGCAGCCAGCCTCGTGGAAGGTGAGCAAAGTTCAGACTTGGTACACTAAAGCTTTTAGTCTAAGTCAGGACAAAAAAAGGACACAAAAAAAGACAGAAGCTGCAGAAGGAACTTGAACCAGCATGGTTAGAGCTGGCCAGGGAACAGATCAGGCTGCTTTAGGTTAAGAACAGCATGGAAGGAGACCAAGTTTAGACCCAGTCTGCCCAAAAACACAGTGACAAATTAAGTAAAACCACATTCCCTCTTTGCAATGTGTGGGTTTATGTTGTTTGTTAGATGATATCCTGGTTTTTCCGCAGGGCTGTGTGTTCCCCAGGCACTGAGCTTAGCTCAAGTCCTTCCCTTCCC
>NC_031778.1:2041457-2061033 GCF_001522545.3 Parus major
GAGAGGAGAGGGGCTCAGATTGAGATTGGTTAAACTGGGCTCAGTGAGGAGAATGAGATTCCCAGTCTGATACTGGTCTGAACTGGGGAGGAAGGTTTGTGGGCTGCCAGCCCATGGCAGCACTTGTGTTTGCTCATGTGGAGAAAGACTTCTGCTGCTTTTGTGGGAGCTCAGCTAAGGCAAACCCGACTGCTGGGAATTGCTGCCCATGCTGCTTCAGACCACCAGCACAGGGCACTGCAGTAATTCCTTCTCCTTTAAAACTAAGTGTCCTGTACAACATCTGGGATGCTCTTTAGAGTAAATTTCTGCCTTTCCATGAGTGAGTTAGAAACCCTTTTAGAGTTCTTTGTATATACACTTACTAATTGGTTCCTGTAACTTTAAAATGCAAGTGTCCCAGCAGCTGCCTTGTCCCAGCCTCTGTAAGCATGTGTTCATCTTGGTGATCCAGAGAATGCAGGAATACAGTGTTCCAACTCATTGTCCAGTCAATAAAGTGAAAAATGCCATTCCTGTTTTAGCAGATGGCAGCAGAAACGCAATACAAGGAGCAAGAACACTAATATAGAAATCAATATCTATTACAGTTTAAATCACATTGCAGTCCTGAAATGATAATAGCAATCCTTTAAAAGCTAATGCTGATCCTGTTAGTATTAGAAATCGGTTCAATATATTTCAGGTTTTAATTCTGTTACAAAAATAATTACCTTTTAACCTAGACCCCTCAGCCCCCTCCTCCTTTCCCAGCCCCTGATTCCACAGAGGAAAAATAAACCAACCAGCAAAAAAAGCCCCCAAACAAACTTAATAACTTCCTTCCTTCCTTTCAATCTATGACTGGGGAAGGGATTTTTACAATGGGGATTCCCACAGCAGGCATGGCACGCTCAGTGCAGAGGGGCTGTTCAGGCAGCTCTGTCCACTGCTGTGCAAAGCCTTTCTGGACAGCTACAGAGTGGCATGAAGAAGGAAGAAAAGAAGTCTTTAGAAACTGCTGACAGAGAAAACACTGCCTTTTTTGAGTAAAACTGGTGTTTTGATGCTAGAACAGCATCTTTTGATCTAATGAGAAGAGCAACTTGCACAGCAGTGCTGGCAAACCCCATCTCTGCTGGTTCCTGGTGTGCCAGGATCAGCACAGTGACAACTCTCTGGGGCACCATTTCCATGAGAAAGAGCCAAGATTGGGAACACCCAGCAGGTCCTGGGTGTGCTGGCTCACCTGAGGAGCAGGACAGAGAGCCTCCAGCCTGGCCCCAGCAGCTTTATGGCCACAGGGAGCACAGGGGCTCAGGCACAGAGCAGGGGAAAAGCAAATCAATTCTATTCCCACTGCAGGCAGCAAAATCCCCCATTCAGCATCGTGTTCACACATCAGGGGAGAGCGTGATAAATTCTGGATGGCTCTAAGTCCTGAGACTGATTAAAGGATGGGAGAACACATCTTACAGTGACAGTCTCAAGGAGTTCAATTTATTTAGCTTATCAAAGATTAGGTTAAGGCATGTCTGATCACCAAGTAAATACTTGGGGAAAGGGAAACTGATAAGAAGAGGCTTTTCATCCTAGCAGAGGTGCAACAGTCCCTGAGGCAGAACACGAAACCAGACAAATTCAGGCAGGCAAAAGCCATGCACTTTTAATAATAGAGGAATAAACCACTGGACAAATTCCTCATAATTTTAGAATTATAAATGGGTACTTCTTTAAAATGTATACCACAGAGTAAAATTTTGGCTAGCTCCTAAGAATAAAAGGTAATTTTATTAGCTTTTTGATTTTTCATTTCCTCTCTCCACAGCATTCAACAAATGTTGTTTGATTCAATAAAAAGCCACAATGTCATATATGTTACTTCTAGCTCATTTTAGCTCTCCAAAACCTACTCCTTTCTACTTTTGAGTACAAAACTACTCAAAAGCTTTATTTGCTTCCTTCTTTGAGCAAAACTGAAGTCTCTTCATGCCAGACACCATCTTTTTTACTTCATTTCTTTCTTCAGCTTCATTTGGAAGAATTTCTAAGCATGTCAGTGGTACAGATGTGGAAGCACACACACTTTACCTGATAGGGCAGAGCCAGTTCCCTTTCCAGCATGTGCCTTTCAGTGCCTTGCTGTCCTTCACCCATGTCCAGTTTCCCAAAATGCTGTCTCTCATTTTTGATTTCCTGTCCTTCCAGGGAGGAGATGAGCAGAGCTGACCCTGCCTTCCCTTCTGCTGGGCTGGTGAGGAGGAACCCTGCCCTTCCCTACAGCTTCTCTCCAGCTTTATGGAGTGCACTGACCCCAGGGGTGGCTGCAGGGGTCCTGCCATCACCCAGAGGCTTCTGGAAAAATCTAACACCCTGACTCTGTCATTCTTCCCCCTCCACTTGCCAAAAACCAGTGTCTTTTTTGAATGTTTGCATACCCAGATCCACTTCCCTCTGATCCTGGGCTTCTCCTGCTGTGTCCTTTCCTCCTCCCTCCCACTGCTCCATCCCACACACAAGGGAGCACTCTGTCTCCTCACTGCTCCTGCTGGTCGAGAATGAACCTCCAGCATCTGTTACAGAAAGAGGAACCTTCAAAGAACAAACCTTTGAGATCAGCCTCTCAAACATCCCAAATCCCTGTCCCTTGGAAAAGCCACTCTCCCTGTGACAAGCCAGGAGCAGTGAGCACAGGAAGGAGAGAAGGGCTTATTAAACACCTTTGAACAAAAGGGGATTTGAAGAGGATTTTAAGGGAAAAAGGGCAGGGACTGTGACCATGTCCTGCCTTGGGACTCACGCAGCAGCTCTGTGTTTGCTCATGTGAGGTGCAGCACACTTATTCACTCCAGCACCATTTGTAACTGAGTGTCCAGTGTCTGTTTGCCAGAGCAATTCCCTGAGAACAAAGCCCCAGGAAGCTCCTCTTGCCCAGGGCACAGCTGAGTCCCAGGAGGGTCCCAGGGTCAGTGCCCAGGCCAAGCCTCACCCTCTGCCTCTCCTGCTGCCAGCACTGTTTGCTGCAATGGGGGCTGCTGCACTTGAGTAAAAACTTCTGGTTTTTGGGGGGAGGGATCAGTGTTGGTCCAGTGCTGTGATCCCTGACAACAGCTCCTGCATTTTGCAGTGACAGGAATGACACAAGAGCCATTTGTCCAAATGGTTTTGTCCCATCACTCTTGACACCAGAGCTCTGAGAAACAACTGGACACATTGGAGCTTTTATATTCACTGATCTGAGAAAAACCAACCCAGTCTCATTGTTAAGAAAATCCAAACTTACTTTCTGCAGTTTTAGCCCAGCTGAAGTCTCTGGAAATTCTGGGTTTAAGTTAATTTTTTAAATTTTTTTTTTTAAATTTCTTTTTTATCATCAGTCTCATATCTGAGCAGCCAGGATCAGTCAGCTTGCACAGCAATGTACACATCAGCCTTTGGGTCAGGATCATAAACGAGGGTTTTTAAAAATCTTGACAAATACTGAACAGTTAAAACAAACACAATGGCTAATAGGTTACATACATCACTTAGTATAATAAACCTCTGCTGATTGATTATGTTTTTAATTCCTGCAATATGCAAAAACCTTAAATTAATCGTTTCTGTAGAGGCAAAATAATATTGGGCTCCAATGTCATATCTCTGCAGTGCAATTTGCCTGGAGGACTAATAAAAACTGATCATTAAAACAACTGGATTTGGCTTTGATTAGAATCACCATGGAATAAAGGGAATAAAAGGAATTACAAAGAAGAATGTGGAAAGTAAATGAAACAGACAGATACTAGTGAATACTGTACATTGATATTTACTAAGGAATTAGGATAAAAACTTTTAATATGGCCAGCAATGAGGTGTGAAATACACCATATTAACAGGTTACTCACTGCTGCACCAGAATATAAACCAACAGGATAAGGTGCAATCAGAGGTCATTTCCATCCTCCTACACAAACCCTCTACCCCATTTGGAAACACAAACAAAGCTTTGAAACAGAACCACAGAAAACCCCTGCATATACATGTATGAAAAATAAATTACTTTGTTAATTATCTTAGACTGCAGATCAGATTTCACCCATGCTCCCACCATGACTGCTCCTGTCACCATTTCTGTACATTTTGCAGTCAAATGTGTTCTTCCTCTGCAAAGTGGCAACTTTCTACTTGAAAAACTACCAACTGTTTCTTTAGCACAAGTGGCAAAATATTTAATAGAAGATCAAACACTGATTGCTCTTTTTAAAATTTCACTTAAATTAGCAGTTCCCACATCTCCCTTTCAAATTAGTCCCTCTAATATCTAGAGGTAGAGCATATTGAAATTTACACTTAATAGTTTTTTAGCAAGGACATGTTTCTGGCTTGCACATTCCATCCTCTCTTCATTTAGTAAAAGGAAGAGAGGGTAGAAAACTACCTGCTTTGCTGAGGTACCTGTGCTGCTCCCACCTGAGCTGAACTGGCTCTGCAGTTCCTCACTCCAACGTGGGACCCTGTTCTGCAATCTCCACAAGTTGTGGGCCCCATATTTCTGAGTCTGAAAAGGTTTTCAGCCTGCCAGTGGCTGATTTCTTTCCCAAGGGAAAATTTCTTGAGAGAGTCTTTCTTCCAAGGACAATTTCTGTAAATAACTTATGTTCCTCAAAACAAATCTGTACAGCTGTGCTGACTGTGTTTCTCTTGTTCCACCAAGGGGACCAGAGAGGTGTTGTTCCCATCACCAATCGTGGTCAGTCTGTATCAGAACACCTTATAAAAGGTACTAAAAAGTAGACAATAAAGCCTTCTGATCTTCTTCTGCCTTTGAGTTGGACTCAAGCATCTTTATTTCAACCAGAAGTCACCAGTCACAAGCGCCAGTTTTGATGCTTTCAGTGTGACTAAACCTCAGAGGAGGGGATACCTTGCACCATGGAATATTTACAGCACTGGGAGACAGGTTCTCTCTGTCAGTCTGAAAATGGGCAGTGAGAGCAAGTCTTTGATTGTCAATATGGAACATAAGGGATTTCATGTGGGACTATACACTGATAACTCTCTTGACAATGCTTTGGGGACCTTCCATGAGAAAATCTGGCTCTGAAGACAGAGGTCCTTCTTTTATGACTTGCCAAGCCTTGATGCTGTACATTAAGTTTCTGAAACACAAACGTAGCTTCACTCTGGATCTAGGACAGAAAAAAAGGACAAATGTCTTTTCCCTAAGGCAGATGATTTTCATCAGGCACTGGCCAAAAGCCTCAGGTATAGTGCTGGTAGCTGGGATGGAGCTGAAGTGTTGAACAGTATTGGCAGTATCACCTTCCCATCGACATCGCTACCAGCGCCCCAGCACCAATAAAAGAAGTCCTGACTTGTTTTTCACACTCTTCTCCTGCACAGATACCTCAAACAGCTCACAGAGGGAGATCAAAACTAGCAGTGGTAAATGTTTTAGGAATAAAACCCCAAGTGAATCAATGTAATAAGCATGACTCCTACAGTCAGTGCTACCACAGCCCCATCGATCGTGTGCCGGGCTCTGCAGCCACGCGGCCGAGCTGCACGGCGTGACCCAGGGCTGCCCATCTGCCACCACTCAAGGTGAGCACTGCAAAGAACTGCAAGCCAAAGAAGTATTTATTGATTAGTAAACAAAGGAAAACACACTCAAGAGTCTGTTTTCAGAAGGCCCCTTAAGAAACAGTGCGACCAAAATCCACATCCATATTTTATACTCTTCCTCAAGGTTTGGCTTTGAAACCCCCTCCAAACCTGCCACAACAAAAGGCCTCACCACAGCTGAAGTGGTGGCTTCCCAAAAGGTAAAAAACGTGGATAGAAGTGGCAGAATTGAAAGCTCCTGGGGGCAGAGGCAGAGTGAGTGTCCCCTGTGCCCTAAGCTGGTACCCCACAGACAATCCCTGCCCATCCCAGCGCTCCTGCCTGCCTGAGGGACATTGTGCTAAGCAGGATGGGAGAACTGACAAGATTTCAACCCAGATCAGTTCTTCAGATTTCATCACTTGTGCACAGGCAGAGTTATGTGCATATGATGGAAAGGGAGGAATGAGACAGGAGTAAACAGGGAGTCAGTAATGCAAACTGCCTTTTCAAAACCCCTTCACTCTTCATGCCGTGCTCCTGTTAGGAAAAGCAATACAGAAACATGCCTAGGTCACTATGTGCTCTGTTGGGGTGTGGATTCCCAAAACTCAGCTGCATCTCCAGCCTGGCAGAGCTGAGACAAAGGAGTAATGTCAGCAAAGACAGGGTCCAAGGAGGGCAGAACAGAACAACACATCTGGCCCAGGCAAAGCCAGCACAGGGAGCCCAAAAGATGGAGAGGAGCAGCTGCCCCTGAGCCATGGACAGGAGAGAAAACATACAGAAAATGTATTGGACAATATTTAATTACTTAAGGTACGACTCACAGATTGGTTTTTACTGTTCTTGTATTTAGTTTTCCATTTAGGAAAAAAGACAAGGCAGAGCAGGAGACACACACAGCAACCAAGGCAGAAATTAGAGATTGTGAGAGAAAACACAGAGAGCAGGGAGTGCCACTGAGCGATCTCTTGCTTCCTGTGATACCCACAGATAAGAAGAAACATTCATATTTTCCACAGCAAATAAAGACTTGCTTTGACATCAGTAACCAACACAGCACATCCTTCCAGTGGCACAGCACTGCCTCAGCACTTAGACGTGGATTAGATCATGAGGATGAGTGTTCCTTTTACACTGCAAGCAACCTGCAAGACTGCAGGTAATGAACTGGATGAAGCTGTGGAGTAGGTAAACACAATTAAAATCAGCTCATATTTTTATGGAAAATAGGTGTTGCCAATAACAAAACAAAAATAAATAATTCCCTGGTTACAGTCCAGAACAAGACCATGTTTGATTAATAATGATTATTTCATCATTATGATAAGGTCTTTATATGGGGTTTGATTTAGTGCAGCATAATATTCTAGTTAAAAACACATTATAAATAACAAGTCAACTGAAAAAATTAGAGTGCTAGCTCGCCAAAGGATCATCATTAAAAGAGATTTCTAATGGGGCTTCCTAATGAATTGTTACTGGTCTCCCTGTATTTCCCAACACTTTCACCCATGCTCCAGATGGAAATACATTACAACTGCTACGAAAACCTGGGGGTAACATAGGTAAATAAAAAAAGAAGGGTGTCTATACTAAGGAATACAGATCACCCATCTGAATTAGAGAAATTAAACTTGAACAGATTCAAATGTGACCTGGTGAACATCTGAACATGTCACTCATCCTGATCTGCATTTTACACTGCCTGCAGTTCATTCCTTCCTCCGGCCTTCCAACAACTTCAGTCATGGCAGCTACAGGGAGGAGAGGCCCACTAAAGCCAAGTTTCTGTCTGGCTTTTCAAGTTTATGGTTTACTATTCCAACATTATGCACACTGAGCCACTGAGATATGTAATTCCCAACACCAAAGGGACTGTTGGGGAAAGCAGTCTGAGTCATGAGAAACATTATTGCACATTTTGTACTGTGCACTGCTGCGCTCCTGATGTAAATGGCTGCAGCCATGCCTGACAAAGGAAATCCTCCTGCCTCTCATCATCTGTTTCTGCTTTCTCACATGCCTTCTGCTCTTTCATGCTGCTGCCAGCAGCAAGCCTTTGTCACCTGCCTGTGCTGGCCCACGGGAGAGTCTTTGTGTGCCCCTCTCCAGTTCAGGGTACAACTTGGAGAACCCTTTCCCACTCCTCTAATTGTTCTAACCCTCTTACACGAGCTGTCGCTGTTAGAGTTCATCACTTGTTCTCTGGTGCCTGAAAGCTGTGTAATTAGGAGCAGCACGTGGCCTGACTTGTTTGGGATGTGACTGCTACGGAAATTGTCCAACACAATCAGAGTTTGATTCCTATGCCTTCCTTTCCTCCCTTCACCCGCATCTCAAATCTCTCCCAATCCATCTCCTTAGCCCTTATCCTGTACTCCCCCATGCTGTACTCTCAGGACAGCTTCACTGAGTTGTGTGTTGTACATTTTACCTCTCAAGAAGGCCACGCACACAATAAGCACGTGAACAATAGACCACATCCACGCTGATGTGAGCTGGGGTAGCCCAAGCCCCCAGGGGGAACTTACACAAGCACATCTCCCTGATTCCACAGTCTCATCTGCTCTGTTGGAAAAGGTTAAGCACAAGGAATTATGCAGAGCACAAAATGCTGTGTGAATGGAGGTCTGAGCAGGGAAAGCTTGGGTGTTCTTAATGAGCACCTGCTGCAAGAGATGCTGCCAATATCCTGTGCTGATGACCCCAGCGAGAGCAAGGCAGGTATTGATTGGTGCCTCCAGGGTGCAGGAGGAATTGTTAAGGGTCTCCTGAAAGCACAAGCCACAGCAGTTCCTGGGAGATGTGCGAGTTGCTGGTAATAACATTATCCCTGCCATCCCAGCTCCCGGATCAGCAACGCGCCGCGGAGCAGAACCAGCAAGAGGCTTTCCAGAAATAGAGATGCAAACGAGCATCCCATTTACCAACCCTGTCACTTTAAAGGAACTATAGATTAAATAAAGTCCAACTTGCTGTTCCTGAGTAGGCAGATTGTTGTGGGTAAGACACTTCCTACTGTGTTGACTTCTTAAATCTACCAGTGCCTGCTCGAAGAGGGCTGAAACCGATTATACCCAATGTGCTAAATGTCACTTAGTCATGATATGTGAGGTTTCCTCCCGCCTCCTGTGGACTTGGAGAAAACAGGCTGAGCTATAATTTCGTACCAGTGAGAGAAAGTTCAGTCACCAAAGGGCCAAGGAAATGTTGCCAAGCTGGTGAGGGTGGCAGGAGGTGGAAAGAATGGGGAAAGAAAAAATAATAAATACGTGAACTGTCGTGAAAGCTTCAAGGAGCTACGATTAAAAAAACCTGGGGAGATATTTTAGGGAGATGAAACACTTGCTAATGTGATGCTTATATTAAAATTGTAACCAGATTGGATAGTGGTATAAAACATGTCACTGGAACCAGCATTTCCATATTATGTATGTTATTAATTTTGCCTTAAGGGTAGAAAAAGCAGCAAATGAAACAGGAGATTTCCACCCCACCGCTCCAGCTGAGTTTCACGTAGTTATTTCAGCAGGCTTACTTAGCAGGAGGCAAACTGGAAAGAAGTATTTTTAACCAAAACAATCAGAATCAGACAATTCAGCCCATTTTTTTTTTGACTCTTCAATGATAAGATCTTAACCTAAGGAAGGTGGTTTTAATTTCATTCGAATACTTTTTTTTATCTCGGTAAATGGTGCAATATTGGGCCCTTCAGGTAGGTCACCTCCAAAATGACAGTATTTTATTATTTGTTGCAATGGATCTCTGGGAGAAGCAGCTGTGAGGGGCAGAGAATGGAAAGGGAAGAAAGGTCAGAGGATTTCTTTGGGATAAACCCAAGTCACTCCCACTCACTGGAGACAGGATGCCATGCTGACGTTCCTCCCATTGCCAGGCACGTGTACAGACACCCTCCTGAAGGGAAGGAAATTCCCTTTTGGGAGTTCTCAGTCCAAATTGGAGCACGGTGAGGGCTCACTGCTGAAGTAGTTTCCTTTGTCTAAAGGTTGATGATTGGGAGGAAATGATGAATCACCCAGACAAAATGATGCTGTCAGTACAAACTGAAGGCTCAGCAGAAGAGAGCTCGGGGAACCTTCCCTGTAAGAGAAGCTGCCAGTGCCTCGTGCAGCTCAACAGCAAGAACAGCAAGGCTGAAGCACCTTTCACCTCTGGCTGTATCCACCCAGAGAATTCCAAAGGGGGCATTTTCTGGCAATTACTAAACTTCTCTTATACCTCAGCATAAAATAAAAATATATAACTAAAAGACTATAAACAAACTACTCTGGATTAAGTTGACAGAATTGGAAAATAGCTAGTAATAAAATACACAGATACTCCAGCCTATTTTCCATGCCATTTATTGCACTTGGAGAGCAAGAACAAACACCCAGGCAGATTTTTCATGGGTGGGGAAGATGGGTGTTTAGGATGACAGGAATTACAGTAAAATTGTACTGAAGACTAATGGATATGGCACCTCCCTGTGTGGAAAGCACCAAAGCTAGGCAGTGACTAGTAAAATAGCTTATTTAAACTCCAGACCTTCTATAAATTCATAGAAATGTGGATAGCAATGATAAGGCAGTTGGTATGGGACTGAGAAGTTCTGGCAGCCCTTGATTTCTCTCTGAAAACTGAATTCTGGCTGCTTCTTAAGTGATTCAGTGTCTGTTAAATGTTTGACTCCCCCTCCAACTTACAAAATATGTTTGGCAGAACATTTCTTATTTCTATGCTAGCATGGGGTTGAATACCCCTGCACCTCACAAAACCCGGGCCCAGGCCCAACACCCAACCCACACAGCCCAAGTCAGGGCTCCTGTGCTGGAAAGAGTTTATCTGGTGGCTGAACTCACCCTGACACTGCAGGGCCCAGCAGGCAGAGGTGCCTGAGAGGAAGGCTGGGTTATCCCTCTGGGAAACACTTCTGCTCACTGCCAGACCTCTGCATCCCTTCACCTGTGGCACAGGATGTGCTTTCTTCTCTTCCCAGCCCAGAAGATGGACAGGATTCTGAATTGGGCAGGAAAACCTTGGCCACACTGGGGGCAGTTTCCCCATTTACTCAGGTATCATCTTTAAATTCTCTCACCTTTCAGAGATCAAAACCCACTCAAAGCGTTTTTTCCAGCACACAAGAATCCCTCTGGGCTTTTTGTCTGAGATGTGAATCCTCAAGGCAGTGCTTCCCACAGGCCTTGCTGTGGAATGCTGTGCTCTGACTTTCAGCATCTCAGACCCCTTGTTCACTGCTCACTCATTCAGAGCCCTGATACAGGCTCTACTGACCCCCTGTCAGGACCCCAAACCATCTTAAAACAAGCTTTGAGAGGGATTATGTGGATGCAGGTTAATAAATATCAGCAGCCCATATGAAGCAAGACTAGCTGGGTAATTATCACTGAATTATTTAATTCATTATCAATGAAGTATTATCACTGTATTATTAAACTGCAGGCACAATGTGACCCCTCTGGGACAAGGGTGGCTGCAGTATGGGGGCAGTTTACAATTCCCTTGCACTGAGGTGTTCCCCCTGCTGCCCCCCTTCCCCAGAGCTCTTACAGTCTTACCTTGGGGTGACAACACTTCCAGATACTTGGGAGCCCTTGGAATCCCATCAAAACCCACCAAGACTTGGCATTTTCACTCATCTCAGGAGAAATACTGCTCCTGAACAAACAAGTGCTCAAGATCAGAATTCCCCATTTAACACAGGTCCACTCCTAAGAACTCATTAAGGGAAGCACACACTTATCTCTAATAACCATTTGCCTTGCTCTATCCTAAATTCAGATCCTTTTCACTTTCCTTCAAAAGATATTTATCACGGTAAATTTCTCCATTTTACATCTCATCCTTTTAAAGGTCAGGGTACAATGCTGTATTTATAGAAAAATCATAGTTATCAACAGCTAACATATGGGCTGCACTGAATAGCAGAAGTCACGGTATTTATATCATATTTACTGAAAATGTGTTTGCAGCCTCATCCGTCCTGTACTGCTGGGTGATGCACTAACTTACAAATTAAACCTTAACAGTGATGGCAACTGATTTACTAAATAGAAATCATAATGATTCACTAAATCACAGCAGCACCTGCTGTTACATATTGGCATTTATGAGTATTGATGAATTTTAACACTACAAAGTGTTAGAGATACCAACTAATACATTCTACACTCAGATCAATAGGGCTCATGAAAATCGGTAACAATTACTCTGTTTCCACTGGTTCCAACGTTTGCCTTCATGTTCAGGGCTGCAGAGTTACATCTACTAAATTCCAGCCAGGAGAGGCAGCAGGACAACCCCAGTGAATTGTGCTGTGAAAGCAGAGCTCAGCAGTGAAGCTATGCTTACACCTCCTGTGACATCTCCAGCTCATCCCCACCTTCCCCTGGGCTGCCAGCAGAGCAGCTGCAACCCCCAAACCACTCCTGACACTTGATTTATGGCAGTGGAGCTGCCTCTGCTGCGACCTGTCCTGTCTCGGTGGGAAACAGAGGTCTTTGAGAACTGAGCTGCTCTTTAGAGAGTGATTTATGTCCTGAGGTGCTGCAAGGGCAGCTCCTGTGCTGAGCCTGGTGCCAGCAGTGATGTAGAGCTCCCACACTGCTGCCCAGGTGAGCCAGCTGCTGCCAGAAACACAAAGACAGGAAATACATGAGAATCCAAAACAAACTCAGTTTGAGGGTTTATTGTTCGCTTGGGTTTTTCAAAGCTTGGCTTTCCCCCAAGAAAACACTTATTATGGGCTCATTGCATTGTAAGAGCAAGTTTCTCCCTTTCACCCTCTCTCCCGTGCCCTGTGACCCATCTGTGGAAAACCAGGGAACACTTGAATGAGTGTCAACAGCAGAGTGACATCAGGGCACATTCTGCCTCTCATCTGAGCACAGGCACTGGCCTGGCTTATCAAGTGTTTAATGTGCACTGCTGGTTCTGCAGTGCCTCCAGCAAATGCCCTGGGGCTCTGAGCCCAAACACCTCTGTCAGGAAAGAAAGGCTTCTGTCAGCCTGAAGGACAGCAACTGCTTCTTCCTCCTCTTGCATGTGAGCTCAACCTGCTCACAGGAAAGGTTTGCTGGCTTGCAGTGTGAGAACTGAGCGCTGCTGAGGGCAGAGACAACACCTGGCTTCCTCTGACTGAACAGGAATTCTTCTGGTCAGCTTGTGTTACCCTGTCAGTCTCCACAGATGCTGAGAATCAGATCTGAACGTGCTCAGTAGCTACAGAACTGGCTCTTAATTGTTATGCATTGGCCTCTCAATCTATTAGGAAGAAGAGGTAAACCTGGTTGTTTTATAGCCCTTGAAAATAAACATTTGAATCCACTAAGGGTATATAATGTGAGGAAGCTGCTTAACACGTCCCCAGAGACAGCATTATGGGAAGCAAAGGATGCAGCTCTCCCTGCAAACCTGACAGTCATCACATGGAAATTTCACTGCAAATCCTCTGTGCTGCCACCCTCCAAACGTGCCAGCCAGTGCTGCTGGGAAGTGCTCAGGATGGCAGGCCCACCAACAAGGCTCAGAACAATCACCTTATTAAACTATCATCTGTCACCGTAATTTAATTACTTGGTGCCTAGACCATTCCTGCTTGGGATTGTTTTTCAACACCTGTGGTAGTAGATCATTTACCCAGATGACATTTTATTTCATTTTTACAGTTCTAATCTAATCTGTGAGCTAACAGAATTGTTTTAGCTGGTGTGAATTCAGAGGCACACAAAGAGCTTCATTAGACATCAGCCTCTTTATTTTGCTGATACTGTAAGAAAAATTTAACAAAACTAAGCACCCCTCTAATTTCAGTATAAACTCTCCAATTCTCTTCAGGTTAGACTTAAAAGTATAGCACTTCATTATCACAGTAGATTTAAAATATGCATTAAACACAAAACTACACCTAATCTTGTTTAATACCAACATAAAACCAGATCTGTATCAACTTGAAATGCTAGATGGTCTCTCAAATTTCTTAGTGTTTGAATTAAAGAAAACTATTCATATGAAGTACCTGATCATGCAAACAACACATGCCAAGCCCTCCTCACATGGGTCAGGAGTGGTGGGAACCTCACCTTTCCCCCTCTATCAGCCGATTTCTGTCTGTGAGCCCTGCACAGGGAGTCCAGGAACTGCCCAAGCCTTTACAAATCAGACTTCACTCCCTGGGGAGCTGCACAGCCTGTCAGAATCTGAGGGGAACAGGCACAGCCTTTTTGGAAGAACACTTCATTATTAACCAGGTGGATTAGAGGGAGTTGAAGCCTTTGGGGAGCGAGGGAAGGAGCTGTACCCACTGATGTGGGGATGCTTGCAGCCACGTCAGAATCAGAACTCTGACCTGGCACCGTGTACTGCACCCCTTGGCAGCTGGCATTTAATTCCTTGGGTGAAATTTTCAGACAATTGAGTGACTGTGCTTCTCTTTCCAAGCTCTGGCCATGCTTCTCTCAGCAGCTCAAGGTTAGAGTTTGAATTCAATGGCCTCTCCTTGCTCCCAGCCAGACAAATACCCCTCCCAAGCTCCACACAGCCTCCTGTAAAACAGCCAGGGCCACACATCTTCTGTCCTCCAGGATGCCTCTGGTACCAGCACTGCCTACACACAGAGCAATGCACACCTCTGATCTTCCACAACAGAAACTGATGCCTTAGGATTTTAGCTTTTATATTTGTCATGTATCTGCAATCCTGCAGTTCTTTAGTGTGTAACTCCAAACTCCACACACAGTAGGAGCTGCTGCTTTCCCATTTTGCTCAGACACAGCAATTCCTCTCCAGGCCTGGCAGTCAAGGACACCTCACTGCCTCAGGCCCCAGAGATGGAAACAAAAGTGAGTTGGGGCAGCAAACTTGGGGTAAATGAGTTCATTCCCTGAAGCTGGAATTGGAAGATGAACCCCCAATGTGCAAATGGACCAAACTGATAAAAGTGTGAAAACCTGTGACCCATCATCCATTTTTGGGTGCAGTCCCTGGGGGGCTTTGTCTGCCCTAAATGTACCTGAAGGCCCTTCAATAAACAGAATTGTTTTTTATTCCTTTAATTTTGTTCGGCCTCTGTTTTTAGGTAGCCCTGAAAAAGGTATCAAAATACTTCAGCAGCACCACCAAACCAGGACTTGTGCTCTTCTCCCAGGGCTTTTCCAGCTGCAAGGGCTCAGGAACCCTTGGATACCATGGATGTATCCTCAAGGATGTGCTGGGGAGTTGGAGCAGTTGCTAAACTTCTTGAATTGAAAAAAAACCTAGGTTATGGATCTGTCATATCAAATAAAAAATACAGTTTGTTAATCTTAAGTAACAATAATCCACATCAAGGTAAAATAAAAACAAAAAACCAAACTATCTAGGACAGACAACACAGGTCTTTTGTTTAGAAAAGCCACAAAAACGTGCCCTGTGACACGGGGAGGGCTCTTCCATCCCATGCAAGGCCTTTCCTCTGCCCCAAGAGGCATCTGCCACTCCTGTTGAGTCACTGTTAAATTACAGTTTCCCCCTTGTTACCTGTTCCTGGGGGTCTCCTGACAAAGCAGGGTTAAGCAATTTGTGATCCCTCCCCAGGGCTGGTTCCTGCAGCCAGCATTAATCACTGCTGCCAGCCTGGATCCCACAGGCCTGCAGGGCCCTGGCAGCTTTATGAATTAATTGTTACAGCAGGGATCTCACTTCCAGGCAATGATTAAATGGACCTTTACTTACTTATTTATTTATTTTTAAGGAGTGCAGGATCCAGCCTCTATCTCAGGTGATAAAACTCTTTTTTGCACACATTTACCTCACTGGCAGATTTGTCCTTAGTACCCTCTTTTTTTTTTTTTTTTTTTCTAGGCAAAGCTCAAAGATTTTTTCCTAAGATATGGTTATTCACAACTTTTCTATCAGTTCACAATAGCAGTTTGATACTCCACAGGAGCTCTCTAATCACCTCTGGGTTATAGAGAAGGGATCAAGCATACAGCCTTTTTTTTTAAAGAAAATAAAAAAAAACCCACATAAAACCCCACCAAACCCCAACACAAAAACACACAGAAAAACCCCAAATTCACAAAAGCCTCGTTGATCTTTCAGGATCCCTAAGTTACTGTTCTCCCAGAAGAGACTTCATATTTGAAATTATGAAGGGTTTGTGCCACTCTTGAATTTCCTTTTCAAGCAATGATCTCTTTTGCTTTCCTTTAGTGATATTCTTCAGAGCTCAGGGTACCCAGAGGTACTTTTGTCTGCAGTGCATTTGAAGCTGCACAGAGAATCACAGGTTCTGTCCCATTTCTGAGGGGTTTTGTTTTGGAATCTCTTCACACTGATTTAAGATAATCTTCATCTTTTTTTGATAAGATGTATTTTCTTCACTGAAACGTGAAGACGTTGAGTTGGGAAGCGAAGATTGCTGTCCTGGCAGGAGCAGCACTGCCAACACAGACACAGGATTGTGCCTCTCCTCCCAGGGAACCTGTCCCAACCTCTTCCTCCTCCTCCTCTTCCTCCTTTCTACATTTGTGTAGCAAACGGGATGGAGCCAGAAGGGAACAAGGGCTACAAATAAACTTCCCAGCTGGGAAAAGATGAGTCTCAGCACTCTTCCATCCCCTCCCTACCACCCCCAAACCATCACTGAAATATTTTTTCTCTTTTGTTACTTGTGCCTGTCAGGAGTCAGTGACCAGCAAACACAACTGGGATGGCATCTTCCAAAAAGGAAGCTGCAAATGGACATGCTTTGGCACATGGAAAGATCTGGCATCCAGATCCCAAACTAATTCCCCTGCAGCTACCAACCAGGACAACTGTGTACCCTTTCCCACAAAACTTTGGCTTTTGCTTCTTCCTCAGGAACAAAGCAAGAGATTTGAACTTTCCAGCTGAAGTTTGGGGACCCCAACTGATTTTTCCTTCTGAAAACCTACTCACACTATTAAAGCTGCATCACAATAAAATGAAAAGGCACATGAGCCCATTCTTTTGTTGTAAACCAAGAACCAAGCATTGCAATCGTTTGTATCACCTCCTCCCTTCCAGCATCAATATCACTTCCATGTGACTGAGAAAAATATCCCATCATTTTGGTGGATCAGGGAAGGTAATTAACACATGCATAGGCTAGTCTGTATCCATGTATAATACTCTCCTGTGAAGGGAACTAAATCAGCCTTAAGTGCCCAAAAGTCAGAGATTGCCCATGGTTTCTTGAAAACTCCATTTGTCTTGCAGACCTGGACCTGCTCCAGTTGGGAGGCGACAAGATCCACAGGAGAGCTCAGCACAAACACCAGCCTGATGGCTACGAGATCCTCAGAGAGCTGTGCCAGAAAATCTCCCCCCAAAGGTTGCTCTATTGGCAAAGACTGTTATTCAGGAGAGGTTCCCTTCTGTGCATGAATAGGGTATCAGCAGAGTTCAGCATACAGCTCATTTCTGGGCACAGAAAAGCCTGAAGTTACCCTGAATCTTAGGACACTTGGGTCCTTCCCTCTGGAAGCATTCAGGAAACTTCAGATTCATTTGTCAGTGTGAGCAGACATAGAGACAGACTGAAAGTGCTCCATGTTGTAAAATAAAAAACTGCCCTGATTAATTACACCCTCATTTTCTCTAACCATCATCAAATGTACATGTGAAGAACTCCACTTGCCTAAAAGAACCAAGGTGACTTCTCAGCACCCCATGAGGGAGCACAGATGGAATACAGCAGCAGGAAAAGGACAAGCAGATCTGATTTGTGACTTTCCCCCACGCCTGATTCTCACCCTCACGGCAGCTCCTGCAGCCTGGCAGCCACTGCCCTCCCGTGCCCTGGGCCCTTCCAGCTTCCCTCACACCCATCCAGCCTGTCACAAGCTTGACTTGATGCACCTGCCTTCAAAATATCCTCTGATTGGGGATAAATGTGATATGACAAATATCTGTTTGCAGACACGTTATTTGTTAAGAACAATAAATAAATGTGGGCATGGGAAGGGGACTTTTCCTTGAGAGAAGGGAGGGGATGCCCCCTGTTAGGGAACCCTTCTGAGGAGAGCAGCCTGCAGAGCAGCACATCTTTGCTTAGTCCTAATGCTTAGGATTTTATATTTTTTAACTTTTATATTTTTCACGTATTTGTAATCCTGCAGTTCTTTAGTGTGTAACTCCAAACTCCACACACAGTGGGAGCTGCTGCTTTCCCATTTTGCTCAGACACAGCAATTCCTCTCCAGGCCTGGCAGTCAAGGACACCTCACTGCCTCAGGCCCCAGAGATGGAAACAAAAGTGAGTTGGGGCAGCAAACTTGGGGTAAATGAGTTCATTCCCTGAAGCTGGAATTGGAAGATGAACCCCCAATGTGCAAATGGACCAAACTTTTATAAGTGTGAAAACCTGTGACCCATCATCCATTTTTGGGTGCAGCCCCTGGGGGGCTTTGTCTGCCCTAAATGTACCTGAAGGCCCTTCAATAAACAGAATTGTTTTTTATTCCTTTAATTTTGTCTGGGCTCAGTTTTTAGGTAGCCTCAAAAGGCATCACCTTACTCCTGCTGGATTTCTGGCCAGCTGTTATTCACACACAGAATGCTCCTCATCCCCAGCCTCACCAGCTGATCTGTTCTCCCCGTCTCTGTAAGCACCCAGGGGTTTTTAACCAGCCAGGGATTGACTCTGTGGGCAAAGGTGTGTTTCATTACCCACACCAGGGTGGGCTGCAGTCCCACAGAACCCACCCTGGCACAGCACTGTCAGCTTGGGGAGGTCTGAGGTGAGCCCTGGCAGGACCAGCCAGTGCCACCAACACAGCACAAGGGTCCTGAGGGAGTGCTGCTGTGCAATGTGTGAAACAGGATGAACTGTGTTCATTATTTCCTAAATTAGCAGCAGAAAACAAAGTCTTGAGTTTCAATCCCCATTTATTCCCTCATTTAAATATCACCTACTTTTCCTGAATGAAGCCTGCAATATTTTGATTTAAATTATAGTCATCAGTTAAATCACTCATTTCAGGTGTGACAGTAAATGTGATGTGTTGTAAAATTTGTTCCTCAGCTAACTTGATTTTCATGTGTGTGACTAAAACAGCTGCTGCTTTCTGTACATTCGCCTTTGAAAACACCTCCAAAAATAGTGAGGCTGGAGAAATGCTGTGGTAAATATAAACTGCTTTCTCTGGACTGGTTTCTGGCAGCCTTGGATGTGTAAAGAGAAAGACACTGGCTTTAGGAACTATCCATGTTTATGAGAAGGCTAAATATATTCATGAAAAGGCACGCTGTTCATGGACAAGGAAAGCAAGCTGTTTTCAGGAACAATTTGCATGAGATCTTAACCCACTAACCTGGAAAAAATAAATGGTACATTCTAACACACTGGGGAAAAAGAATACAAAACCAATAATTCCTCCAAAACAGCAACAATACCCTTGTCAAAGAGAAACCCAACACATCAACAGGAACACCGGCATCCTCTCCTGCCTTGACATATCTTCATAATTTTTACACTTATCAAAACATTCAGTACAGTCCTGACTCACCAGCAGGGCAGCACACATAGGGGTAAAACATCCAACATTTCCACCTGTGGGTACCCTGAGTGCTCGAGGGAGGGAGGGAAGGCATATCCAGGTTTGATGGGAGCACCCCAGCCCCTGCAGCAGGCAGGAGCCAGCTCGCTCCAGAGCTGGGCCAGAGACCCAGGCAGGCAGCCTGAGGTGGGCATGTGCAAGCCCAGGTGATTAATGCTCAATAATCCTTCCCTGACAATCACAGAGACATTCAGAAGCCAGTTAAAAAAGCAAGAGTACAGAACTAAGTCCGTGGAGGTGACTGATTTGGTGGCTGAACACAGACTGGATACACAGCAGCTCAGGTGGCTCGGTTCGGGCCCAGGGCAAGGCAGGAAAATGCAGCTCCTCATCAGGGCTAATGAGGAATCTGGAGAAATCAAACGAGGCACTTGTTCTCTGAATGAGCACTGCAGTGGGGAGCAGCTCCCACACACGGTTCC
>NC_031778.1:2061303-2085149 GCF_001522545.3 Parus major
ACAGGGACAGGGCACAGGGACAGGGACATGGACAGGACACAGGGACAGGGACACAGGCACAGGGACAGGCACAGGAACAGGGCACAGGGACAGGGACAGGGGCACAGGGACATGGACACAGGGACATGGACAGGACACAGGGACAGGGACACAGGGACATGGGCACAGGGACACAGGGACAGGGCACAGGGACACAGGCACAGGGACAGGGACACAGGGACAGGACACAGGCACAGGGACAGGCACAGGGACATGGACAGGACACAGGGACAGGGCACAGGGACAGGGACATGGGCACAGGGACATGGGCACAGGGACAGGACACAGGGACAGGACACATGGACAGGGACACAGGGACATGGACAGGGACAGGGCACAGGGACAGGGGCACAGGCACAGGGACACAGGGCCATGGGCACAGGCACAGGGACACAGGGCCATGGGCACAGGGACAGGCACAGGGACAGGGGCACAGGCACAGGGACACAGGGCCATGGGCACAGGGACAGGGCACAGGGACAGGGGCACAGGGACAGGGCACAGGGACAGGGGCACAGGGACAGGGACACAGGGACAGGGACACAGGGACAGGGACGGGACACAGGGACAGGGGCACAGGGACAGGGCACAGGGCCAGGGGCACAGACACAGGGCCATAGGGCCATGGCACAGGGCCAGGCACAGGGCCATGGGCACAGGGACAGGGACAGGGACAGGGCCGAGATCCCAGCAGATCTCACAGAGGAGCCCTCGGACACTGTCCTGCACTGAGGGACACGCGGGCACCGAGAGGCCAGGAGGGGACAGCCTGTGCACAGCACAGAGCACAGCCACACCTGAGAGCTGGGAAGTGTTTCCACAGCCTTCAGCATATCCCTGTTTTCCTGAACAGAGCCCACTCCTCCCACAGACACAGCGCCTCAGCCTGGGAAACAATCTGACCCCAACAACCTGTGTGTGAACAGAGCTCCTCTTTCCTCATAGCTGTCCAGGCAGTGCCACTGAGAACAAACCACAGCCCTGGGGTGCTCAGGGCCCAGGGGATGGCAACACCTCTTGTCTTGTGAAGCTTACAAAGAGATATTGTGTTTGGAACTGTGCTGTGCCCACAAACCCCTCACTCAGTGCATTACAGGTTACTGTACACACAATTCATCAGCAGGTCCTGGTGAGTGGAGATTATTCTAATGCTGCCTTAGGAGCTGGACCAAGTTTTCCCGTGAGTGCAGAGACCACCACAGACCTCAAAGCAGCAAGCAACACTGTGGACATCATTTTCTGAGCCTGAGAGAGTTTTCAGCCTGTCAGTGGCTAACCTGTTCCCTGGGGAAAGTTTCTTGAGAACAGCTTTTCTCTCAGGGTCTGTTTTTTGTAAATAGGTTTTTGGCTCCCAAAACAATATTATACAGATGTCCTGAGTGTTTTCTCTCATCCCATCGATGGGATGAGAGAGGTGCTGTTCCCTTTACCAATCATGTTAACCTGTATCGGAACACCTTATAAAAGGGGCTGAAAAATAAAGGCTTCTGCCTTCTTGGGATGAAAAACCTCAGGCTGCTGTGATGGAATCCACGCTCCTATTTGGTGTCCACTAGTGACACAACACTGTCACCTGATGCTTCCCACAGGCACACACACAGAGCCCACCTTCCCCCTGCTCAGATGGGACACACCAGGTGGCAGAGCCCTTGGCACAGAAACCACAGCCCCTTTCCCCATGCTGCTTCTATCCAGGTTCTGCACAATACCCATAGTCTTTAGCCACCTTTTCCTCCTCTGTTTTGCCATCCTCCTTCCCTCCCTCCATCCTCCTTCCCTCCCTCCATCCTCCTTCCCTCCCTCCATCCTCCTTCCCTCCCTCCCTCCATCCTCCTGCCCAGCCCAGCCCCTCCTGCTGCTCTCCAGGCTGCTGCCCAGGACAGCTGAGGAAGGTGGAAGCAGCAGGACCTGCATCCACAAGGACCAAAGCAGGCAGCAGCAGGGTTAGTAGGGTTTGCAGGGTTTGTAGGGTTAGTAGGGTTTGTAGGGTTTGCAGGGTTTGTAGGGTTTGTAGGGTTTGCAGGGTTTGCAGGGTTTGCAGGGTTTGTAGGGTTTGTAGGGTTTGTAGGGTTTGTAGGGTTTGTAGGGTTTGTAGGGTTTGCAGGGTTTGCAGGGTTTGCAGGGTTTGCTGGGTTTATGGGGTTTGCAGGGTTTGCAGCACAGAGGGTGCTGCAGGGTGAGGGGTGCTCCCCTGTCACCCCCAAAGGGACCAGGAGCTGGGCAGCAGCACATGTGCAGGAAAGGACTATGATCCCCTGCTGAGTTACACAGACACAACCTCAGTTCTGAAGAGAGGATGAAATGTACTTTGGAAAGCTCAAATAGTTCCAAGTTCATCTTCCCACACAGCCAGTGACTTATTTGAAAATTTAAAGGCACTTTACACAGCTTGTCCTCACTTAGAGCCTCTCCTGCCATGCAGATACCTCCTTCCTCACCTTGCTTTCATTCTTACACTGCCACCACCACTGTCAAAAGTCATTTTATTGCAATTTCATGGCTTGATTGGGCTGAATATAATGGAACCAGATGCTGTGAATGAATGAAAGTTCCTTCTGTGAAGACCCATCATATTTTTGAGCTAAGTGGGCCATGTTCAGGTGCATGTAGGTACTTCATATGCTTTCAGAGTATGAATCTATCTGTACCAGGTATGAAGCCAGTCCAATGAGCTGAAACTAAAGTAAAAGCATTAAAACTGGCCTTTGTTGTTCCATGAAGAAAAATATTATAAAGCTTTAATTTCTAGCTAATCAACATACTCCAAAGTAAATGAATCATACCATTTTTCTTGGTGCTGACATGGTTTAAAATAGCTAGAAAATTACATGCTCATTTTCCTCCAAGGGCTTTCAGTTGTGAACTGTTTCAAAGGTGAAACAATTTACCCAGAACATTTTATTGCAGTGTAATCACGAGGCCACTGCTGAATAAGGCTGCATAAAACTCAGTATTGGAGAGTGCTAGTGGCTGGTGTGCTGAGTATTTCCTTCAGAAACATGATTTTCCTGAAATCCTCTTTTATGTTCCGTGCAGTGGAATGACAGGGCTGTACTGTGCCAGTGAGGGAAGCCAGCCTGCATGGGCAATGCTTTGGAGACTACTAAAGCAATGCTTGAGCTTATTTGAAGGGGTTTCAATCAGCACTTTTTCTAATTTTTCCTAGTGGCTGTCCATCAGCTGTCCAGTGGCAGAGTTCAGGGAACTTGGTCCAAAGATATTTGTAGAATTCACTTTCAGATTAACTTCAGCAGCAATAAAACATGGAATTCAACAAATGAATGAAACATAATGGAACAAACCCACTGCATTATAGAGGTATTTAGTATAATACTTCCAAAATCAATCAATGAACAGGAGTATTAATCTTAAAACATATAAATTTTTGAAGAGGTCTCAGGTAGTAAGATTCCAGCCTACTGGAGGCAGATCTTGCCCAAGCTTCAAAATTGCATTGGTGGGGAAAAAATGAGTCTCCTTGGATGTGTGAGTGCTAGCCTGAGCACGAACAGGACTGAGGTGTCAGAGGGCCATCAGGACTGAGCCCTTCCTTTCCTAATGGCTACTACAGCACTATTCATCAATATCCAGTGGCAGACCTAAATGCCTATAAAGCATCTTAATGTGCACTAAAAAGCTCTTCTGAAGTCTGCTGGCCTTATTACAGTCCCTCTGCCTTCTGGGCAGGCACTTTAGGTGCTCTGTAGGGCAGGAAAATCTTCCTGCTCTGTGCCCAGCATCCAGCACATCAAGGTAAGAGACTCCTGGGCTCTCCAGGGCTCCAGGCTCGTGCCCTTTTGGGTTTGGCTGCTAAATCTTTCCAGGGAATTTTGCAGAGCACCAGCTGGTTTAGGAATAAACACCCACATTTAGATGTAGTTTCACAGAGATGGGAAAATGGACATGAGGAAGCCCTGGATGTGCAGCAGTGCTATTGACAGCAGCTCTGGAACGTGGCTGAAAGCAGAAACTGGTATGGGGCACCTTAAGTGTGTTTTCTACTGCTGATCCTATCTTTGTCCAGAGTGACAAACAAAGCATCACCAAGAAAGGTGTTTTTTCCTGAGTGCTGCCTCTCCTCAGGGTCCCCACAGGACCCTGTTCCCAGGCACACAGGTGAGATTTTGGGTGTCTCCCAGCGTGTGGGGGTCACAGCACACACTGGAACTGGAACAGGTGACCCTTTGGATGGAGGGCTGAGCCCTCTGGATGGTGATCCATCACCTGTGATGCCTAAGGATTTTAGATATTTTATTTTCCAAATTCTGCACTGCTTTGTGTATAACTCTAAAGCTCCATGGTCTGTCAGCTGCTGTTCTCCTGTTTTATTCAGATAAAACCATTCCTCTCTAGGCCTGGGACTAAAGGACACCCCACAGCCTCAGGCCCTGAGAAATGTAAACAACAGTGAACTGAGGGGAGCAAACTGGGGGTAAATGACTTCATTAGCTGGAGCTGTAATTGGAGCATCAACCCCTGAGATGTAAACACATCGAAATTATATCCAAAAAACTCATGACCATTGTCCACCTTGCACGGAGCCTCTGGGAGGCTTCATCTGCCCTTAATGTACCTGAAAGCTCTTCATTAAATATATCTGCTTTTATCCTTTTAGCTTTGTGTGGCCTCTGTTTCAGGGAAGCCTGAAAAAGGCATCACCTGGACAGTGATTCCTGCCCTGGACACTGCATCCATAAACACCCAGGGGCTGAACACCACCATGTCCCATCAGTGAGCCCAACCAATAAACACTAAATGGATTTAATTCAAATAAATTGAATTAAATTTGGGGGGTTGTTGGGTGTGGTGCTAAGTATTTGAGTTTCTAATGGAAAGCTTGAAATTCAGAGAGCTGCCTATATTCACTCATCCACTCCTAATTTCCACATTTAATTGTAATACCAGCTAATTTTCTAAAATTAAAAAAAAAAAAATCTTTCTGAGGTTCAGTTCCTTATTTCAATAGCATCCAAGCTGTGTTTCAAAAAATTCTTTAGATGGCCAACAGACAATTTTTCCCTCAATATTTTTGGTAGATGGCTCATTATGGAAAATAAATGATGTTGTTTCTCATTAAATGGTCCAACAGTATCATGAATGTTAAACATAATAAATTTCACATTGCAAGACAATTTCCATAGTTGAAATCATAAGGTTAGTGACATTATTAGCCTTTTCCCTAGATTAAGGTTTTATATTCTGATTTTCTCTTCCTCCTACGAAGAGATAATTTATGAGGGTAACCTAGTCTAAGCTGGGTTACTACTTGAATTCTTGCTATTGAGAAGCAACCATATCTATTAAAATAACAGAAAACTACTTAAATATATTTAGAATATGGATGAATTTTCCTGTTGGAAAGAGATGAATTTAATACTACAGGAATAGGCACAAATTTGACTTAATTAATACACACTAGCAAAGAGAAGGAAAACTGCTTCTCGTGCAAAGGAATTGACATTCATGGTTCTTGTGTTGGGCATGGAAACCTCAGTAAGGAGCTAAAATTATAAACAAAACATTCTCAACACTGAACACAACCTTTCCTTCCTCCCCCGTTAGCACCTCCACCACACTCAGTGAATCCATAAATAACCCCCAGGGTGTGCATTAATGGGTTTCACTGTTCCCAACTTGCAGAAACCCCTGCCTGCAGGGCTGTCTCTTGCAGACCCAAGCAGCTCTGCCTGTTCTTTCAGGCCTCCACTCCTCTGACCCAAGTTCCTTGGTGGGGACACAGACAGGCTCCCAACTCAACAAGGAAAGGTTTCCATGGGGAGCAGCACCACCAGCACCATTTCTGTTTTCTAAAACAAACAATATAAACCAAAGTTATTTAACTCAATATGGAAGGCATAACACGGTGTATGAAAGATCCAGGACAGTTTTGGAGTGTGTCATTTCTGAGCAGGCAGAAGCAGCAAACACACAGACCTGGGAGGATGCTCTGGAAGCCATTTCCCACAGCCAGCACCAAATCCTGCACCCCCAGCACAGCCTGACAGCCAGGGCAGCTGAGGAACACCTCTCCAGAAAGCACACAAGTCACAGACACACCGAAGGAATTAGGAATCCACAAACATCCCAGGACAGACTGGCACTGCTGGGCTTTGCCAAAGGGCTGGCAGTGCCCACCAGGAGAGGAGCTGAGTAACTCTGGCAGGCTGGAGCATCGTCTTCCTGCTACCTCAGGGCAGCTTCTGCAGGCAGGATCTGAGTGAAACTTGAGCAAGTCACACTCAATGTTCCTGGTGCTTCAAACCTGTGAAATTGAACTGTGGAATTAAATCTGGCCAGCCTGGGATTAGGATTGGCAGTGAGTTCTGCTCCCAGCAGGACTCCCCAGCACATCCTGCAGCTGCTGCTCAGAAAACATTCTTCTGCCCTTTGCAGAACCTTGTTTGACTGCAGGAAAGGAAACACAGAACTTGCTTTAGCCCTCAGTGACTTAACATGAGCACTGGGATCTTTCCCCCTCTCTCCTTTTTCCTTCCTTAGGAGTTTTTCAGCTGTGGATGAGAACATGCTGTGGCTGAAACCATGCTTCAGGCTGAGGAAAGTGTCTGTGGCTTGCAAAAGCACAAAGGCATAAACCTAAACCTTTCTATTAATAACTGAAGGAAAGACATTTCTTTGCACATTATATCCTTGTAATAGCTTTTGTGATTCTATTTTTATAGCACCATGGATTGCCTACCAATCTCTGCTGTCTAATAAACTTTCAAAACACCTCACATAGGCAAACAAGCATTTCCTAAAGTATTCCTGACTGTAAATGTACTACTACAGAACACAAAATTAACTAAAACTGCAAGACCAGGTATGGAAAGCAAACCAGCACTGACACTTCCCCCAGTAAAGAAAACAAAGTCTGCTGTTGTTCAGTCACAGTCAGCCTACATCACCTACACGAGGGAAGAGCAGTGCTTCACTTCCAGGTCAAATCCTGCTTCTCCAGGGTGTTACAAACCCAACTGGCACTTGCACAGACTGAAATTCTGGGGCTAGAACACGGTGCAGCCTGTAGCTAACCCAGGCTAACACAGGATTTCAGCACAAGCATCTGTCTGCCTGTTTGCTTAGGTTTACTCTCTCAACTGCACCACACACACACACAAAACCAAAGAATGTTTTATAAGAATAAAGAAATTCAAACTGCACGTTTTCTCATCCACATAAAGTGAGAGAAAGTTTACAAAAAGGCAATGAACAAGCCCCATTTGCTCAGGCAGTTTGTAGCACCTGAAAGTCCCGAGGCAAGAACCCAGCACACACGTCAGTCACAGCAGTGGAGCCTGGCCTTTTCCAGGGAGAGGAAAGTTCAGAGAAAGTCAAGTGGGAACCTGAAAGCAGCAAGAGCCCTGAAAGGTGTGGGGACAAGGAGCAGCATTCCAGGCAGAGGGATATACAGGCATCTTTCTGGGTCATGAGCTGGGGCACTGGATGCTGCTGGAACCTCTGATGTCTGCCTGGTATGGCAAGGTGGAGAAGAATAAATACTGAAGCTCTCATCAGCTGTACCAAAAATATGGAGTTTAGATGGGTGGTCCAGCTCAGCTGTGGCTCAGCCATGGTAGCTCCACACATTCCTCAAAGGACAGGCTGAGCCAGCTGTGAGCCAGCTTGGCTTTGGGGGGCTCACCTACAGAGCAGGCCCTGAAGAGGGAGGAAGGGTTTTAAAATACTGCTTAGTGCAAGGGAGAAAGAGACAGTAAAAATAACAGGCTTGGGGAAGGATCCTCAACAATGTTGTTTCAGAAGATTGTGAAGATTACTGAAGAAAACTGAATTTCCCAGTTAGCACAATCTGGTGCAACTCAAGTGCAGAGGCAGCACCACTTCCACCAGCCAGGAATTTGGCCCAGCTCGTCTCTGCACTGCCTCTGCTCAGGAACAGCCACAGGAAGATTTGGGAATGTGAGGCAGAGAAGAACCCCAAACTTCTGTTCAGCTCAGCACAGGTAGGATATGATTAAAATATTTATCATGTGGGCTCTGCCCCTCGTGAATTGTTTTACCCTCCCTCACTGATGGATCTGATCTCTTCATTCAGCCCATCACCTGCACTGTACTGAAGATGCAAACAGGTATTGTTAGACCTGCCTCACCCACCTGAGAAACTCTGTGCTGCTCCTACCCCCTTGGCCAAATGTTAAAGAGTGTGGGGAAAAGTCTGAATAGCAGGGGGATTGTTTTAGATTCCCTGAAAGTTCTTCAGGGAACCCCGGCTTCTTTGTAAGGAGTATCACACAAATTCACAAAGACTCTCTCCCTAACAAGCAGCAAAAGCTCATGGAAAGCAGTGTCAAATGCAATATGGCCTGAGGTTCAATAAACTTGAAAAATTCTCTTTCCTGGTTGTGTGCAATGTCCTTGGTACTGGTGCTCAGCTGGTGGGTCAGGAACAGCAGGCAAGAGGGCAGAGCAGGCACCAGAACAGGTCACGAGATGGTGACCACTGCACTGCAATCTGCTTCTTCTCTTCCCAACTCAACACCTCCCTGGCAGAGCATCCTCTGTGAGTTATGCACTGTGAAAGTAAATTCTAGGGGTTTAACTGTGCAGTCATTAAGAAAATACGACTTTGAGAGTGAGAATAAAAATTGTGGAGTCATTAAAAAATACAGAGTTTGAATAATTGACTGGTAATCTGAAAACGCTGCAAGAAACTATGGATGCTAAATTCTGACAGTGCCTGTACATATTACAGGCACTGTCAGAATTTAGCATCCATAAGAAACTTGTTTGGAAGAATCTGCACACACTTCTCTTTTTAGGGCAGCAGAGAAAGGTCTGCTCATGGTGGGTAAAGTGCAAGATGATCCAGACAATCTGCTGCAGCAGGTAATCAGCTGGATAATTTAATATGACTTAAGGAAGAACAATTATACATCTAATGGCTACCAGAAAAGCAAAATACATCATGATTAAGGTTTTGCTGGAGGAAATGGGAAAGGCTAGAATACTCTAGGAATTACACTACAGAGAAGAATGATTAGCACATCAGCTCAGCACAGATGACTTCTTGCAAAGGGAGATACAAGAGAAAAAAGCTTGCTGCTGCTCCTCCTGACAGAGAACAGTGGAGTTCTAGGCTCAGCTCTGGTCACTGCCCATTTCACAGCTTTTCCTCTTTCATATTAAGGAAAGTGCAAAAACCCAAGTCACAACACTGAATCAGGGACCTATAAAACCGTTTTGAGTAATTAAACACAGCACACTTGGATGAACAGGCAAATAGATGATATTTCTTGAAAGCTCATCACTGTAGATTCAGGATGCCATCCACATCTTCCACCAAAAACAAAATTATTTTGCATAAGATGCTGAATTTACTCAAAGCCTTTTTTTGATGAGTTTTTTTTTTAAAACTCTCTGTAGAAAAGAAATGGCATCCTGAATGTGGGAGAACATAGACCAGGTGCCACTTGACAGAAGGTAAATGCACATGACAGCACTCCTGAGGCATCATGGAGCACCTGATATAGAAAGGTTTTGATTTTGACTTGCCAGGGTTTTGCTTATTCACTGATTTTATGGGGGTCAGTTAAAGCCTAAAAGCAATGCATCTGCCAGCCTGCCAGAGGAATGAAACATGCTCTGCAACTAAAAAGAAGAATATGAAGTTTTAAGGAGGTACCTGCAGAAAGACAAGCAAATGTCTTTAATGATATTAAAAAAAACCAAAAAACAAACCAAACAAGAGCACTTGGCTGTAAGATTTTGTGAGTTAACTGCACTCTGCATGCTGGAGTCAGAAAAGCCTCTTGCCACAGCCCCTGTGCCCTTAGGGGCAACCAAAAACCTGCAGGAGAGGCAGGAGGATGAAGGCCCAGTGATGAAGGATGCAGATGAAGGGACCTGGGATCTCTGCACAATTAACTTTGTGAGAACTGAAAGCCACTGTGCTTCACTCTCCTTATCTATAGAAGGGAGATTATCACCCTTATCTCTGCTGAAGTACTCTGGCATTTATGAATATAGAGGGAGTTGAGCAGTCTGTGAATGTCAATCTTTCCTTTTTTGAGCAATTTAAAAATAAATAAATAATAATGTACTGCTATTTTAGCACCTCTTCTGTTTTTTCCACATGCAGAGGACATCCTGGAGCTTTCTGCTCCTCCAGTGCACTATTTCTCTGACTTCAGTTTCTTAAATACCCTGAAACAAGAGGAGCAGAAAGCAAAAGTAATACTAATTTCACAAAAAGCAGAAAACTAACTCTAGGTGTTAAAATAATCCACAAAATTGGTATATTTTCAGTAGATGGTTGTACGTGAACAGTTTAATTTTCTTAAACATGAGATTTATATAACAGCATTTGTTACTCATTCAAAGCCTCTCAGTGTTTACTGGTCCTCTGTAGGATATTTAAAACCAGAGTCTGCAAAACTAAAATATCCTGTAGAAAACAGCACAGGACTTTTCGTGCTGTACTTGTGTCCAATACATCATTTTGGAACACTCTACCACATACACTCCTCCTTTCATTTAAAAGCATTAGGGCTGTTAAACCTGTAAATGGCAGCTCCAGAGCCAGGCAATAAAAATGCACTTAGAGCTATTTTAGCCCCACATGTAAGTAATTCAACCCTTGAAGTTATTAGAAAAGACACCGATTGTGACAAAACTGAGAGGCTTTTCCCACCATTCATACAACAGGCTGAGAAAGAAAGATGCTGTTTCTCAAATCTGCTCCATCCCCACCTTCGTGCTGACAACACCCAGCTGGCCAGGGGAGGCATCTGTAAGAAACCAGCGTGCACAGAGACCCTTGCACCATCCCAAGGTGAGCACAGCTCTGCCCTGGCGTGCCAGACTGACTCCTTGGCACTGCAGCACTGCTCATGAGAGAGCTGCCTGGGTACCAGGGCAGCCCCCAGGGCTCACTCACCCTGCTGGGATGCTGACACTGCAGCATTCTGCATTTGTTGCCAATTTTCAAGGCTCCATCCTGGAAAAAAGGAGGCTCAGAGGTGACCTTACCACTCTCTACAACTCCCTGCAGGAGGATGAGGTCATGTGAAGGTTGCTCTCTGCTCCCAGGAAACAACTGGCAGAACAAGAGGACACAGCCTTAAGCTGCACCAAGGGAATTTCAGGTTAGATGTTAGAAAAAAGTTCAATGACTCTCTGAAAGAGTCACTGGGCACTGAAATAGTCTGCCCACTGTCCCTGGAGGTGTTTCAAAAAAGCCTGGCCATGGCACTCAGTGCTGTGTTTGGTTGAGGATGGATGTCTGTTAGGTCATAGGTTTGTCTTGATGCTCTCAAAATGTTTTTTTCCAAGCCAGTGATTCTGTGATTCTCAGTTGTGAGAGCCACAGACATCCCCCAGCCCTTCCCCTGGAGCTGGGTCACGCTCCCAGGCATGGTTTGCAGGCTGAAACCCACCCTGAGGAACACCTGACTCCACATGCAGCAACTGCTCCTTTATGAGTGTGTAAAAATACACACCAGGTATCCTTGTTGGAACAGGCCTGACATTGGGTTTGCCTGGTAACATCTGCTGGATACTTGAATGTATTTAAAGAGTTAAATTACAGGAAGCAACTTAATGCCTTGCAAACAGAACTCGGACTAAGACACATCATAATATGTAATTTCAGCTAGAAGAGCTAAGCTAATAAAACCAAATGCTTTCTTAGGTAATAATTGAATTTCTTTGGTACAAAGGGCTAAACAAGGGAAGTATCATTGTCACCATGAAGGTACAACCTGTTTCTGTCAAAGCCCTTTCCAGCACTCAGAATTTCAGCACTGGTGGAATGAGACGTGGTTTTGCCTCTGGTCAATGCACTGGAATCATCTCCTTCCACAGTAACCTGTGCTGGCCTCAAAATCATTCCTACACAGCAGAGCTTGTCCTCTCTCCTCTGGGCACATCTTGCAAGAATAAAAGTATTGTTTGTTTACCTGGCTTTGTTCAGAACATAGCCAAGTTAAGGATGGATTTCACTCTTCTCCCAGCCACCAGTAAATGAAGTCCATAGCATCCCTGTTTCCCACCTGGAGTGAGGCTTCCCAGGGCAAGCTCTGCTCTGCACTGCTCCATAGCCAAAGGGCAGGACACATCTCCTCAGCTCATTTCTCCTGTGCAGCGAGGAATAAATTGCACATCTTGCCCCTCAAGGGGAGCACAGATGGCCACCTGCAAGTAAAAGCACTCCCAGCTGACATTCAGCGAGCTCAGCCAACACCTCCTGCTCTCCTTCCCACCTAAACCCAAGGCACAGCCCCAGCTCCTGACACCAGAGCACTGCCAGGGCTCCCACACCACTTCCTGCAGCACTTCATACAGGGATTCCCAACCCTGCTCAAAAATTGCCTTTGGTAGTTTCATTTCAGTTGGCATAAGGATCATCAATCAGAAACAGTCACTGTCACTAATTAAAAGAAGATGCATCATAAAAAAAAAGTGCAACTCTTTATTCTTCATTCATAGGACTGAGAAGGGTTCTGGCACTGAAAGGTCACCCCTCACCCACTCAGCAGCACTCTGAGCCAACACCCTTTGGTTTCTTGACCTTTTAGTTTTTCAAAGGGGTTTTTTTTTGGTTTTGTTTTTTTTTTTGTTTGTTTTGCTCCTTTGCTTGGCTACTGGAATAGTTTAGTCCAAAAGAGTGGCATCCATTTAACAGAATACCTGGCTGGAGATCCAGGATCCTTTTATTTCCAGCTTCCCAGACCTCTTCCTCCAGAGTGGAAAGCACAGGCCTGCTTGTCTCACATATCAGGGAACTTCCTTGTTCCACTCACATTTCTGAGAAGGCAAATTCAGCACATAAACTGCAGCCAGGTCTCCCTGGGCTGGTGGCAAAGGGACTGAGGGCCAGGCACCACGTTTTGGACACTTTGGCTCAGGGTACCCAGGGTGTCACTGGGGCTTCTCATCCATACTGTTATTGTGATATCATTACACCCCAATGGCAATGAAAAACATCACAGCTTCTGAGCAGGCTGGTGCTACAACCAGCCCATGCTAAAGGCACTCCTGAAGGCTCTGCATTTAGGAATGCAAAAGAGCAAGACCAGTAGTGGTGGCTCCAACTCCTGATTTGTGCTTTGATTTGATTTTTCCCTTTGGATTTCAGAGTGTTTCTTCTGAGCCAGCAGAGCTGCCTGTCTGGTTTGGCCAGAGAGGAGCCTGGAACACATCAGCAGCCCCTGCCTGCTCTCAGCACCTGGCATTGCCTGCAGGGAGGACAAGGGCAGCCTGCTTTTCTGCCAGAGCTGGTGATAAGGAAACAGGCCCTGATATTAGCTGTGCTCAAGCCTTGGCCTCAGCATCCATCACAGTCACTTCTGCTCCTGAGCTGACAGAGTAACCAGGAAAAAACCCTGCACTGCAAACCAAGAGGACAAATGTACTTTAGAGGGGAGCTAAAGAACTCCTAACACATCCACAGATGCTTAAAAAAAAATAAGATGAAGTCCCAAAACAGTAACCAGCAAAAGTAGCTTTAGAAGCTACTAGCTTTGTTGACACAGTATCTTCCCAACACAATAGTGTTTACTCATTTCTGATGAAATCATTATTTCTTGAGGTGAATCTCCATGGAGAGCTTTTACTGATGGCTAAAATGGGTGGGTATTTAAGAACTGGCTCCACAGAGCTTTGAGTGCAAAAAGATCTGCAACAACAACAAAAGTCAGGGTTATACAACACTTCCACATTATCTCTGCATCTCTCTGATATCAACTCATCATCATAAGAAAGTAAGAACCTTCCTTAAGATGCCAGAACTTATCCAAAGCTAGAAGAAATAATATTTATTACAGCTTAGCCCTGTTCCTTTAGCACAGCTGAGTCCTGGAAGCAGTGCTATGAACAGGCTAAGAGATGTATTGCACAGGCAGTTTTCATAAACTATCCTCAAAAGCAAAGACCACATTTCTTCACTTTGGCAATTGGTAAACCTAATTAAGGAAGAGAAACATTGCAAATGAATGCACTTAATTTTGAAGAAAATGTGCAGCGTATGCAAACTAGTACCACACTGAGAGAATGGCTGGGCATCCTTTTTCCTCTCCTCAGGTCTCAGGAGCTCTGCAAGACAAACAGCTACTGAGTCAAAGCAGGGGAAATGCACAAATTCTTGCCCCCCAAGGTGTTACAAATCACCCCAGCTTCCTCTGCACACCCCCTGCCAAAGTCACAGCATCACAGATTAGTTTGGCTTGGAAGGAAAATATAAAGGTTCAACCCCCCCAGAGTGAATCACTGATTTCCAGATGCCTGCACACAAAAATTCTGCTCTGGATAAAGAGCCCTCAACCAGCAAGACCTGGTGCCAGGGGCTGATTGAGTGTGGCCAGAGAGGATGGGAGGAAGGCACAGGGTACCCATTCAGCCTCAGGGATCATCAGTCACCTGAAGATAACTCCTCTGGTATTTACAGACACAGAATTTCCCCCCAGGAGCAGCAGTGAGGGAAAAGCACTGCCCTGGTGTCTGAGCAGGGCAGGGCTCAGCTCCAAAAGCTCACTGAGTACATGCAGTGTCACACACGGGGCTCGTGTCTGTGCCAAAACTTTTGACCACAACCTGTTTAAACATGTTGTGTTTTTAAAGACTTCCTCCTAAACAACAACAATAAAACAGTGACTGGTAATAATAGAACTGGAGGCTGTATATAGAGGAAATGGGGAATTGTTTAGGCTAATCTTTAAAGGACCCTTAAATAATGTAACATTGCTTACAACACATGGGGCCAAAGATAAGATTATTTTAGGTTGATTTTGTACTGTGTTTTTTGTTTTTTAAACCACTGCAGGAAAGGAACAAACCACTGTTTATTAATGTTAGTTTGATTTCGAGAAAAAAATAACAGAACAGAGTAACTTGGCAATGTAAGACTCAAAATGGACAGGGATGGGCCTAAAACCTGAAATCATGTGGATTTCAGCATTTGCAATTATCTACAGGGTAGGTAAGGATTCAAGTGAATCCTTAAGCATGGACTACCATAGTCTGTGGAATCTACATTTCTGTTGAGATGGTTTCCAGTCCCTTCAGACACCTTGCAGGATGTCTGTAAATCAGCCCCTAGTTCTAATAAAATGAGGGTTATGGTGTTTGCTCACTGAATTAGAGCCTGCAAAACCTTATATGGTTTGTTTTACATACCTGATTTCAGCAGCACAATGATCTCTTAACATGAAAGTGCTCTGCAGCACTCAGATGGGCTGTCTGGAACTCCATGGCATGGCCTGTCAGCCACAGAAAGGTCTCAAATGATGATGCAGAGTCAGGATTGCTAATCCCTGCAACTACCAGAGAGGCATGGCTGCTCTGCTAATTGGCAACAATCAAATTATACTTTCTAATACAACATGCAGGGGGAAAGTTCCAGGTGAACACACTGCAGCAGGTGACTCCTCACTTACTCCTCAGTTCTGTTACCTAAAGCAGTGGGAAAGGAGAAACCACAAGGAGTGAAGTGCTTGATGCAGTGTGAGAGAGCCACGGGATTGCTGGGACATGCTTCATGCCTTGGAACTCCAAAAGTGACACCCACATCTTGGAAGGTATCTGGAGGGGACCTGCTGGCTTTGTCCCATTTGTTCTGCCTGGCAACCTCAGATTTCCCATCGGCTCCAGAAAGTTATTTAAAATGTGATGGAGCCTGTGAAGGGCATTGATATCTGCAGTAGGCCCAGATTTCAAATTTTCCTGACATTTTTTCTATGCCCAGATCCAAACAGAAAGCAGTTATGATAGATTCTATGTCTTGAAGCTCAGGGCAAAAGGTCTATGGAGAAAGGAAAAAAAAAAATAAAAAAATATCTACAGAAGTGAAGTTGCTGCTTGTTTTTCCCTTCCCTTTTCCAGGGGGAAATTATCCTTCACCCAGAACAAATGAGGCTCCAGCTCCTGACGTGCATCTGGCACACAGAACCCTGAACAAGATTATGGAAGCCACAGAATGCAACACAAACCAGTTGTTTCCCCAAAAGCTTCAGAAGCATGGAGTCATACATCTGATATATACCTTGAACTCCAAGGTCTGGCCCAGATTTGTATCTGGCTGTGTGAGTGCTGCCAACGAACATCACTCAAAAACTTGGCCTAAACCGTGTATTTCCATGGAAGTTCATTGTGTAGAACTCAATCAGTGCACATGGATTCACACAGCATGGCAAACACAACACAGTCCTGCTCCTCCTTGGCATTTCCAGAGCCTGTAACTCCAGGAATGCCACGCAGAGGTGGGCAGGGCAGGCTGGCTCACACCCCATGCTGCCCCCACAGAGCCTCCTCTCCACCTGGGGCTGCCCAGCACTAAAACACACACTGAAACCCCTGGGTCACCTTCCCAGTTTGTTCCAGTCCTCATCATCAGACTCTGCAGTGGGTGCAGCTGGTCATTCATCCCTATCAGACTCTGCAGTGGGTGCAGCTGCCATCCTGCTCCCCCTGTCACCTCCCCTCCTGTGCCCTCCCCTCAGAAAAAGCCAGCAGCACAAACCTAAACCCTGCTCTTTCCCCCTTCCTGCTCCCCATCCCTTCAGCCTGGCACACCAGGGCCAGAGGCCACGTCTCCCAGGTGAAAGTGCAATTCCTCATGTCACAATACCCTGGCATGGATACATCTTCCAGACAAAAAAACAATGCAGCTTTTAAAAAGCTGGAAAGATTTCACAGAGTCAACATCTGGCAGCAGTTGCCAAAATAAACACAGCATAGAAATATTTGTAAAATAGCTGAAGAGCACAATGGATAATGTGGCATTATACTAGAAACAGAGCAGCATATTAATCAAGGAACAATAAAGCTTTTAATTATATTTTAAAGAGTCTCACTTAAAACCAATGCAAAACATAACTCGTGTGGAATGACTGGCCTATTTCCTATTGGCTCCCTATGCCAGTTTTCCAGCTGTAAAATTAAGAAAACAAGTCTTGGGGGCATAATGAGGAAAAAAAAAGATGAAAGTCTAAGAAGCTCCAGTAGAGCTGTAATTGATACCATGTAAGTAGGTGGGCTAGAGATCACTATCCAAGTACTACAAAATTGTGTTTGTTTGGAAGGAAATACCACAAATACTAGAAAAGGACTTGTGGCCATCCAGTACACAAGTGCAGATTCACTGGGGAAGGTGAACATCCTTCAGCTCTGTGACACACAGAGAGCTCCAGAGCTCTCCCCTGGCACACCAAACCTTCTGTGGAACACTGACACTGCCCACCCACAGCCACTGGCACCCACTCACTGCATCCTGAGAGCTGGGCTGCCAAAATGCTCCTTCCTCCTGAGCTGTCAGCAGTCACAAAGAGGTAAGGCTGTGACAAGCTCCTAAGCTGCACCAGGCAGGGTATTTTACACCAAAAGTGTCTGGAGCACACACGAATCAGAGGAACTTAGAGACATAAGGGTGAAAAGAGTGACAATATCTGCTGGTTTGAGGTGCTGAGAAGAGAAGCTGTCACTGTTTACAAGGTCTGTATGGCTCTCTGCAGCACTCAGCTTCCACCAGGAGATGTGTTGGATTGATGGGGGGCCCTGCATGAGCAAGGTCCAGCTCCATGGAGATCCACTGATGGAAGAATCTGCCACGGGAGATGGAGAGCAGAATAGCTGGGGCTCAGGGACACTGAGTGACACCCAACTGATGAAATGGCAGCACTGGCCTAAAGCACTCTGAGCTTCCTGCCTTAAAACCCACCCCACTCAAACCCACCCAGTCCAAAATGACCTTTCATCTTAAAATTCAGGGTAACTATAGTCAGAAAACACCAGTGCAGTAAAAGGTCATTTAGATATTACCAAAATGAATGCTCTGTGTAAACCCTTCCCCAGGCCCCTCATTCCCAGTGGTTTTTCCTGTTCCTATTAAAGGGACCTAAGTGTTCTCTCCTCCACAAAGCTCTAACTATTGTATTTCCTCAGCACTGCACACTTCCAGAGAAGCAGGGCTGTGCTTTGCAGTGTGGCTTTAACACACAGGACTCACAGGAGGGGTTCATGGCTCTGCACACACAGTCTGGTGCCCCTTGAGGACCTCTGGCAGCACCAAGGAAAAAACATCACCCCAGCTGAACACACAAAGTGAGATATTGCAAAGAATGGAAAAAGGGATGATTAAGTAAGTTCTAGTGACCAAGGAGTGTAAGGGCAGAATGTGAGATACCAAAAGTCAACCTGAGACTCAGCCACAGATGTGAAAGCCCATGACACAGATGTTCTGCAGCTGTATTTGTTAGAAGAGAAAAATGCAGAAGAGGAGCTACCTATGTTCACTATGTGGCTGCACAGTCCCTCAGCTTTGGGATTATTTGTGATTATGAGCAATTGGAAACAGAGACTGGAATGTTTTATTACGAAATACACATGGAAATGGCCCAGTGTCTCATGTTCCATCCAGGAGAAGTGTTAGAAGGCAGAGATTCACCATTAACAGCCATCCACAGTAATGTCTCTGATGGAAAACCACAAGAGTCCACAACTCCAGGTCTAACTGATTATATCAAAGTCTGGAACAAACTCTGGCTGAGGGCAGAAAGTGTCTGTAGGGGAATAAGAGTAGAAACCCACAGGACTCATTTGTGCTCTGGCCTTGCAAGACAGACTGTACTGCTGAAGGCTTCTCTGGCACAGACCATGCCAGCAAGGGCCTGAAGTTATTTTCTGCAAACAGGGGAAAGGTGAATCCAATTTCCAGCTCTGGACAATGAACTTCTCAGCTCAAAGTAAGCGGCAGAGATTCTCCTCTTTCCAGCCAAGCCTTAACTCAAAGGGAAGGCTAAAATGGTAATTTATATATAAAAGGATACAGACATGAGCAATAAGGTATTTAAATGACAATCCAGATCAGGCACAGGAGCTCTCCTAAGGATGAGTCCAAGCTTTGAGCAGTGCCCTGACACAGGCAGGATGACCACCCTCCACTAAACCAGGCAGGGATTTCCCTGCTTTGGGGCACATTTATTTGTCTCTTATTTTATTTGACTCTCATTTAATTTGACTCTTCAACTTAACCCAGCAGTTGCCTTTTGCAAGAACACTTCAGGTGATATAGGCTGACTCTGGGATCAGAGCTGCTCTGTGAATTACCCATGCTGGACTTCAACAGAATGAAGTAAGAAAATAGTTGTTGCCCAGGTAAAAGGCAGGAGAAGAACACTCTAATGCTGGGACAGCAGATAAGCTCAGTGGAGAGAACCTGAATTAATTTTACTGTATTGCACAGGACACTACACAAGGGATGCTATTATACAAAAGAATTATTCCTTATCTAATTTCTGCACACTCAGAGGATTGTGTCCAGTGCCTGCAGACAATACATCTAGCTAGAATATTAGCACACTATCCAAGAAGCAGGCTGAGAGGGAGTACATTTGCACTAGGGCCGTAATTCCACAAGAGAGTATATTTTTATGGAAAAATCAATTTTTCACTTTCACAGTGATGTTTCAGTATTGCAATACATTTTATGATAGTTTCCTCAACATTAAAAATACAACTTCAAATAATACAGAGCAGTAAGTGTGACACTTATGAATATGATGGCAAATGAAGCAGGGATGAGTTCTGGCTTCAGTTCTTTAAGGTGAGCTGATATATTGCAGCTCATTCTATGGGGCTGCCATACCTGTAAATGCTGCTTTTCTTTGTCTGTTATCTTTTTTTAATTTCCTAGGCTTAATACTGCCAATTTCTTCTTGATTGTTGTTGGGTATTTTAGAGAGGAGAGAAAAAAAGCAATGAGGGGCAAGATGATTCCAGTTGTTGCATCTGGCACTCCAGTGACAGTTTGAAAATTACTTTTAATTAAACAAGTGTTGATTTTTAAAGTCAAGAGTAATGTGAGCCTGTAACACACAGCTGGGAGAGCAAACAGAGCTTAGTTCAGCTGATAAGCACATGCTGAAGATGAGGAAAAGGAGGATATTAAGTGGGATCCCACATGATGCAGACACCAGAATGGTTGGGGTGTGCATGCACACGAGTGTGAGCACATGTGCACCAGCAAGGCTTGACCTAGCAAAGCCTGACCCAGCCAGGCTGGGGCTGGAGCCTCAGCTCAGCCAGAGGCTCTCCTCAGAATGCCACCTGATTAGAAAAGCAGGTGATTTGCAAGGATAATCTGACTTCTGCTGTGACACTGCCAGATACCACAGCACCCTGGGCAGCTGACTGACTGACTGCAGGACTTGCCTTAGAGTTACCAGTCAACAAAAAAAGCCCCACTCTCCCTGTCCTTCATCCCTCTCACTTCAGATCAGGGTAAGTGGCAGGAGAAGCAGCCCCTGGCACACAACAGCTCTGCAGAGCAGGGAGCTACAGGCAGGCAGTGGGGAAAATCCCTTGTGATCCTCACTGCAACAGAAGGAAACGCTATGGAAACCTGGCATGGTGCAAGAGAAAGCTCAGAAGGAACAAAACTTGTTCTTATCTGCTCTAGAGCCAAGAAACCTGCTGAAATCAGGCACATGAATAGCCCTGACTGTAAAGCAGAGAGATGGAAGCAGTTTTTCTGTGGGTTAGAGCAAACAGCCAGCTCTGCCCTTGGTGAGATCACCCCTCGGGCTCTCCACAAGGCTCAGATCTCCTTCCTCCTCCTATCCAAATCACCATCAAGCCAAGAGAACGGCCCTGAGGACTGCTCCTGTTAGCAAGGCAGAGTCCAGAGGAGTCCAGGGCTCCTGCTGTCCACGCTCCACATTTGCCCTTGGCAGGTCTGGCTGCAGCTGGAGCCAGCGGGGCTGAGCCAGAGGAGCTGGGACAGGGATTCCCTTTGTGGATTCCAGGCTGCAGAAACTGGAATCTCTCAGGCTGAGAGAAAGGACGGTGTCTGCAGGATGTTGGGAAGATATTTCTGATAGGCACTGAAAGCTTGCAAAGAATTAGTAGAGAATTAGGCAGAAGTGGAGTTACTGTGCTCAAATGGGTGTGATCAGGCTTTACTTCCAGGAAAGAATGCTTAAGGAAGCCAAGGCATGGAGCACAGCTGGAGAAAAGGCAACACATGCTATCAGCAGGGCCCAGGAAACCAGGAGCTTGGAGAGGAACTCCAAAGAGGGCTGGGAAAACGAGGAGCAGCGACAGCTGGTCCTGTGAACCTCCAGAGCTGCGTGAGCAGCAAAGGGACTCTGCTGATACATTGAATACATTCTTCTCTGCCCATAAAAAATGCCAATATCTGAATCCAAAGGCATCAGCAGCTTCTGAGATAGGCTAAATTAGTATTTAACTTTTTACCCATAAGCAACAGCAAGGGAATGTTAATAAAGAGCAGAAAGCGAAATATGGGTTCACAGCTCACAGCCACAAGGAGAGCCTTGCCCTTTGAAATGTTCAGCTGCTCCCCAAGCCTGTAACAAATCCTGGCTCCTTTCCTTGGCTCAGAGTCTTCCTCCCAGGGGAACCTGTCCAGCACCTGGGCATTCCTCTCATGTCCCTCAAAGAAATTTATATTTGAGGCTGATGAGATCTTCAGACATACCCATCTGAAAAAAGTGCCCAGGAATTTCAGGGGAAGAGATTTGAGTACTGCATTCTTGCTATCCATTGTGAAAATGGACCATGCTACTAAGTTTTCTGTGAGAGAAACCTAAAAAGAAATAATAATAATAATAATAATAATAATAAAAAAGCCTCAAATCCTCAGGCTGAGATACTGACCCCTACACAGGTCAGAAGAGACGAGAAAATGAAAACTCTGCTGGTATTTATTCACATGGCACAATTAAGGTAGTTTGAGAAAATGCACTGAAATTTAAACACTTCTTGTAAGCTGTTTTACTTTAAAATCCAGGCTGTTCACAGACTGTCTTCTTTTAAAACCCAACTTTTTTTTTTTTTTTTTTTAATTTTAGTAGTCAGAATGTTTCATTTCTCAGTCATAATTGCTAATCAGGAAGATGTGATACAATCTGCTAAATCTCAAGAGTGCTAAGATATGAAGGGCCTTTAGCAGTGGTACAGGTAATTAAGTTTGTTATGATTTTCTATATATTCTGCAGCAGAAAATCTGATTGTTCTTTTGGCAAGGGGCCATGCCTGTTCATCTCCAAAGATGACCTGCTTTAAATTTTAAAATAAATATTATTTAAAGTTGAAGGTAATTTTATTTTAATAGAGCACACAATTCCAATGTACATTCTTCACTGCATACAGCAATTATTTTTTTTTTGCTAATATACCATTGCATTGAAAATTTGTCTGATATTTTTAATACATATTCAAAAGATGGAAACGCTAAAGGCAGGTGATGTTAACTGAGATGACAGATCCTGTGGAGCTGTATTAACATATTGGCATACTAACAGTCTGGAATTTTATGACTGGCTGTAGGAAAGGGGAAGATTCGAGGAAGAGTGTTTGAAAAAGAGAACTTAGCATAATTTTTTCCTAATTATTGGTATTTCTCAGCAATTTCCATGAGAAATATGAGAAACAGCAACTGTGGGAGGTCTCCAGGGATTCTTGCTAGCTGACAGCAGAAGGAGAATGTTATTTTGGAGTGATCACAGGGCTAGGGACTCCCCATTTCTCTGGAGCTGGAGGGAATACAAACCCTTTGTGCCACTGCTTGGGAGTGTTCCACATGGAACCAGAACTACCCTGGCACCTAAAACATGCCACAGGTGTTTGGTACCTCCAGCTACTCTGCACAGCTACCCTAAACTCTCATTATAGTCAGCTCAAAGGTGATTTATTTCATTAAACAGAAATTTACACACACCCTGATCTTAAACCTTGATTGTTTCAGCCAGTATTCAAAACAGAACCATTCTCAGTGCCATTAATCCACACATGCTCACACATCTGTTTCCAGCCAGCACATCCAATTAGTTTTCTTCCTCAAGAAACTGTCTCAAGTGAAGCCCCCACGAAAGCCCTAACCACATCCATATCACCACTTCCTGAGATTTACTCCCAACATTATTTGACAAGCTATTAGACTGAACTGGAAAAAATAAAATAAAATAAAAGATGAGTGTAACCATATAGCTGCTTTAGTGTACAGACAGCTGCTTTGGCAGCTAAATAAAATGAAAAGTATCTGACCAATTCTCATGTAGAGGCTGTGTTAATTCACAGGCACAGGATTTCTGTAAAATGCTTCCTGTTGTCCCTTTTGAAATGATACCTTTGCCTTGGTAGATTATAGTACTGAAGTCTCCAACCCTAACCAATATGTTAAAAATAAGCAGAACATCACTCTTGGTGCATGGTATTATTTACCAGCAGTCATTTAACTTCATCATGTTTGTGTATTTTTCCTAAAAAGTCTTCACTTAAGGCAATAATCGACATAAATTTATCTACACTTTGTAACAACCAGATTTCCTTAGCACAGACTAACACATTTGCACTACCTCAGGCCAGTAAAGAATTAAAAAAGTATTAATACAGCATTTTCAAGAAAAAGGTGTGAGCTTCCCAGGAATACATCAATTATTAAATTACCACCCACTGCCTGGGAGTTTAGCTGTCGTGCTTTTGATGATGGGCATTTTAAGGCATTAATGCTGGGCAATTTTCTCAAAATTCCTTTCAGGATAAATCTCCTTAAGCTCATAACATCCTAACGCTTTCCAAGAACAAAAGGCTTCGGTTCCAAGGGAGCAGTGTGAGTGCAGCCAGCCTGGGATGTGCTCGTGAGAGCTGCCCTGCACGAGAGCCCAGGAGAACACAGATTACACATTGCTGCTTCTGTGGGGGCAGCCAGGGAGCCACAGAGTGCCTCATCTGCCACTGTCACACGGCAGTGCCACTGTCACAGCTCTGCCACTGTCACACGGCAGTGCCACTGTCACACAGCAGTGACACTGTCACAGCTCTGCCACTGTCACAGC
>NC_031778.1:2085483-2134286 GCF_001522545.3 Parus major
CAGCAGTGACACTGTCACAGCTCTGCCACTGTCACAGCCCTGCCACTGTCACAGCTCTGCCACTGTCACAGCTCTGCCACTGTCACACAGCTCTGCCACTGTCACACGGCAGTGCCACTGTCACAGCTCTGCCACTGTCACAGCTCTGCCACTGTCACAGCTCTGCCACTGCCACACAGCAGTGACACTGTCACAGCCCTGTCACTGTCACACAGCTCTGCCACTGTCACACGGCAGTGCCACTGTCACAGCTCTGCCACTGTCACACAGCAGAGCCACTGTCACACGGCAGTGCCACTGTCACAGCTCTGCCACACAGCTCTGCCACTGTCACAGCTCTGCCACTGTCACACGGCAGTGACACTGTCACAGTTCTGCCACACAGCTCTGCCACTGTCACACGGCAGTGACACTGTCACACAGCTCTGCCACAAGCTCTGCCACTGTCACAGCTCTGCCACTGCCACACAGCAGTGCCACTGTCACAGCTCTGCCACTGTCACACAGCTCTGCCACTGTCACAGAGCTCTGCCACTGTCACATGGCAGTGCCAGGGACACACAGCTCTGTCACTGCCACACAGCTCTTCCAGCTGTGGCTGTGTCTGGTGTCACTGTTCCAGCTGTGGCTGTGTCTGGTGTCACTGTTCCAGCTGTGGCTGTTCCAGCTGTGGCTGTGTCTGGTGTCACTGTTCCAGCTGTGGCTGTGCCAGCTGTGGCTGTGCCAGCTGTGGCTGTGCCTGGTGTCACTGTGCCTGGTGTCACTGTGCCTGGTGTCACTGTTCCAGCTGTGGCTGTGCCAGCTGTGGCTGTGTCTGGTGTCACTGTTCCAGCTGTGGCTGTGCCAGCTGTGGCTCTGCCATGGCCACCCAGCTCCATGGGCACTGCCAGGACTTGCTGTGGCCCAGCACAGGGAGACTCCCAAAGAGGAGATTGGCCTGGGAAGTCCTTCTGTCTCGGAAGGGAATTGATGAGCACACCCCAGATCTCAGGAATCAATGAGATGTGTGACATGGCTGAAGTGGAAAGAGCAGAGGACCTGAACACTTGCCAGGGGAGGATTTTTGACTATTTACCTTCTAAACTTGCTGGCATTTACCCAGCAGCTGTGACCAGTGTGGAAAAGGATCACTGCAAAGACTTAACCTTAAGGCTTTTCCAGAGGACCACAGCAAAGTTACCTGCACCAACAAACAAGGCACATATCTGCAATACAGGAGGAAAAGCCCTTAAGTAAAGACACACCTGTGCCCGTGTTCAAGCCTTCTCTGCAACATGAGAGAACAAATAAAGAAGGATCTCTATTTTATAATCATCTTCTGCTTTTAAAAAATTGCATTATTAAGGTGCATAATCCATAAATCCAAAAAGAATGCACATGGAAGAAAGGGATTGTGTTTGATTATGTAAGTGATGGTGGATTACATTGCACTCCACTGTCAGCAGAACATAAAAGATTTGAAAACAATGATTTGATTCTTAACAAGATGCAGAGAGTTTGGCCATGGTTAGTCAGAAGCATTGTACTTTACATAAATGCTTCACAAATGGTGACACAGTAATTACAGCAGCAGAAAATGGCCACTATCTGTCTGCTCTGCACTTTACAGACTAAATAGAGATTTCATGCATAATGAATACACTTGTGTTAGTGCAATTCACTTTTCCAATATTATTTTATAAGGTGAGAATAATATAAATTTTAAATGGTTATTCAAGTGTTACATCTATTTTATCACGAGTTACATTTTTAATAAAATGCAACTTTACTTGAAGCACACATAATGTTTGCATAATCTGTGGAAGAAAACTGGCACTCTAGGAATTTATAATTTGCTTATTTCTTATAAAGCCTTTTGATGTATTCTGCAGATTGATAGGGTTTCAGTGTATTTATACAGATAGAAAAATATTTTCTGTGGTTGTGTATTTGCTCCTTTGAATAAACTTCTTTACAGTTTGCAATCTTTACAGCTTGCAATGCTTTTTCACATAGTTTGCAAAAATAAGTTTATGATTTATCTGCAGTTTAAAAAATTCATTTCAAATCTTCTTTGATACAACACACTTCCAATTTTTGTTGTGACACAGATTATGCAAATGTGCTCGACAAAGAGGATGCAAAGTGATTTTAAAGCAGAAGTTCAGCTGGCAGTGCCCAGGCTGCTGTGTGAACTCAAAAGGATTTGGGGTTTATAGTCCCAGGGATGGACATTGATTTCTTGGGGCTTTTCCTGCATTAATGGGGAGGCTCCCACAGGGCATTTCCCAGTGCTGCATTTGGGTGTGATACTGAACCACTGCTGTGTCCCCATTAGTGTCACACATCTTCTTCATTTACTGACAAGCTGTCAAGGGCCTGCTAACATGTCAGGCCTCTGGAATGTGATTAAAGTGGTTTTTTTTTTTTTTGATAAAGCTCTTTTCAGTTCATGATATCCATGTGGAGTTCACGTGAGGCTTAAAGCAGCTTGGAGACAGGCAGCACCTTCCTGGAGTGTGCAGAGCCAGCAGGGTCCCTGGAGCAGGACAGAGGCACACGGGGATGCTGCGCTCAGAGGAACCTCACACGCTGCTCACAGTGCAGGAACCTCCTCTCAGCACCAAGGGAACAGAGCAGGGAACTCTGCTCCGTGAAAATCTGCATTCCCAACCCCACAGGGTCACACACTGCAACACACACTACAGGCTGTGGGTTGGAGAGAGACAGGAGGGAGTTCTTCCATGTGCACCCACTGAAACTGGAGGCAATGACTGGACAGCAAGTGCTGCCTTAAGATTTTAGCCTTTATGTTTTTGAAATCCTGTGCTGCAATAGTGCATAACTCTGAACTTCATATAAAGTGTTAACTACTGTCTTTACACTTTGGTCAGATAAAACAATTCCTCTGGGCCTGGAACCCATGGACACCCCACAGCCTCAGGCCCTGAAAGAATAAACAAAAGTGAATTAGGGGGAGCAAACTGGGGGTAAATGACTTCATTAGCTGAAGCTGTAATTGGAGCATTAACCCCTGAGATGGAAATGGTCCAAACTTGTAATTGTCTGAGAAACTTGTGCCCATCTTCCAGCTTGGGTGCAGCCTCTGGGAGGTTTCTGACTGCCCAAGGTGTGCCTGTTGAAGGCCTTCAATAAACACCCACTTTATTCTCTTAACTCTGTCCAGCCTCTGTTCCACTCCAAGGCATCACAGGAGGTGAGGCTGCTGAAAAGCTGTCTGGCTTTCTTACAGGGCAATGCCATATTCCACCCTGTCTGAGGGGAAAACATATCAACATGTGACAGTGCCAATCACAGATCTGCTCTGCAGCTACAAGAAAAGCCTCCACATCTGTGGCTTTGGGTATGACACAGCCTCGTGACTCGGTGCCTCTGCGGATGCTCAGGGCTTTTCTTCTGCTTTGGAAAAGCAAAACCCAGGCAGCAGCAGGCTGCTTCCACACTCCTTGGAGGGCTGGAATGAAATCTGCAAGGACAGTGGTTGGAGAGACCCTGGCAGGCAGGGATAAGGCAAGGAACTTCCAAGAAAAATCCCCTGAGGTCCAGGGAAGGAACACAAGTCCAGCAGGCAGTGACCAGACTGCCTGGAACACATGGATGTTTCTCACACCACAGACTCAATGAAAGGAATGATGTTCCCATGGCTTTAATAAAAAATGTAGAGCTCCATGGATAGAGAAGGACAAAAACTTACTTCCAGTGAACATGAGTTGTCGGTCATTTTCAAAGATAGTAATTTTTTTAATGTGTGAATATAACATGAATATTTAAATTCCCAGAACTGTTCTGCAAGTATCTGTAATGATGAGTGATAAAATGTTCCTGCTTGGATGCAGTTGTACCAAGCTTTGTAATGGGATTCTCTGCTTGAACTTGCAATGGAGCTGTATCCCAGTTTTGAGAGGATACTTTATTATCAACAGCTGAGTTTCAAATGCAACCATGGCCTCTGCAAATGAGATAAATCAGGATATTAAAAACAGACAGTGGCACAGGTGTTTAATCTGAACCAATGGAATTTCTGTACCTTGGCACAGGCCAGGCTCATTTCTGTACATCACCATGGGCAGAATTTTGCAGCAGCTTTAGGGTTACCACCCTGCACACCAGGGAGGGGGGCAGCAGGATCCAACCCTTTCTTTGTTGGCTCAAGCTGTTGTTTAAGTCAAAAGCAAAATCCCCAGTGATAATTACTGGATCAGAATCAGGCCAAACTCCCCCATCTTGTTGTTTTCTGGCCTTTAGAATATTTCTTGAGAATTTTAGAAAGTAATGCCTTTAAATCAAGAAGAACTTTCTGGCTAAAAATATCAAGCTTATAGTAAATTATTATTATTATTATAAAAGCTAAATATTATTTACAGGGGGCAAAATATTCCAGCTTAAATTAATATTTTGCCTTTTGTGTTCAAAACCTACAAAAAACATCCTCTGAAATTAACATTCTTCCAATTGCATCTGTACAACAAACGCTTCCGTTTTTCAAAATGAAACCTTTTCGATAGAGAAAAGAATTTGTGGGTTTTTTAACAGGAAGAAAACAGCTTTCCCCCCATCAGCTCTAGTGTTTCTCTACTGTGGATGAGATTTATCCTGATGGAGTTTAGCCCAGGGCGCTGTGCTTGCCCCTCCACGTTCAGGTTACTGCAAATGTTCTTTGTGCTGGCTGTCGTAGCAGAGTCCATACATATTTAAACAGGCTGTTGCTTTACAAGCACATGTTCAAAAGATTTTATCTAATCAAATTTTAAATAGGAAATTACTTGTCTGACTTCACATCAGAAAGCTATTCCTTTCCCTTCTGCTCCAGATTGGGTTATTAGGACTTCACTCCTAACTGGTCAGCGGCGTGTCTGAGTCACCAGTCTTAATTCTGGGCTATAAATATCAGATGATGATTTATAACTGGGCACTTGCAATGCTGCAGTAGCAAATTCTCTTTCATCTCTTTAATTTGGAGAGTAGTTTGAAAAGCTGAGAATTTCTAAGGTTCTCTGTGCAAGTAACAGCTTTGTCAGTTGAGTTTTGTGTCTCCCTCCCCTTTCTGGTGATTCCAAGAGGTTTCCATGCCCACACTGACCCAGTCCTGCTCATCTCTGTGGATTAACAGCTAAGTGTGGGCAGCAATCGCATGGTGAATGGGCTAAAGCTGTGATGCTGAGAATGTTCAGTGACTTTTACAAATAAATGGAATAAACTTTGAAAGAGCAGCTGTTCCCTTGTGTGCCCCCTGCCTCACCACTGTTCAACACTCCTACCTCATCTGGACCTCAGGTGAGAGTTTATGATCTGCACAGGGACAGAAATGGTACTGTCTGCATATTCAAAAGTTGGTCTTTCCTTCCCAGAATATCCAGTTTTATTGCTTTCACCTCTTCCAAAATGCTGATTCCTTTTCTCCTGAAGGGCACCAGACCAATGTGTCTCACCTTTTCTGGCCAATGGAGCTGCCCAGGCAGCTCGCTGGTGCAAGGGAGGTTTGCTTGTGCAAATCACACCTGGCTCAAGAATCTGTATCATTTCAGAAAGCATTAAAGCAGGAAATGGACTTAAATTTCACTGAAATAAAGACTAATCTGCAAACTTGACATAATTGTTTATGTAGAAGATGAACAAACTAATGTGATATGAGATACCTCAAAAGACTAAAAAAAACCCAAACAAACCAAAACCATTTTTTAAAATTTCAAAACACCTTTCTGCCATATTCAAAGTTTGGTTGGTTCTTTATAGTTTTTCATTTCAGAAATAATTCAAATTTGGCTTGACAAACTATTAGGCATTCAGAGAAGAACAAGCACAACAGGGAGATTAAAGAAGACAGCGTAAAGAACATTAGACAATCTGTCTAAATCCTTAAAGACAGGAAGACAAGGAAAACAAACATTTTCTGATTGTGATATTTAGGAGCTTGAACTAGGAATAGAATGTAATTTGGAAAAATAAAAGCTCTTGATACAAGTAAACATGAGGGGCAATTACTGCAGGCAAGCAGAGGAAACCAGAGTAACACCAGTGTTAGAAATGCTGTAGGATCTTGTATCCAGCTGACTTTTCCATCACTGAGAACTGTGATGATGACCCTCAGCCATCCATAACTTAGGGATTTCACCCTGTTTGTACAGATTTAGGCTCCACACTTCAGCACCTCATATAAACCCAAAAAGGTTTCTAACTTCCCTCTTTTGCAAGTTAAATCTGGTTCCTGAGTTTGGGGCTACTGGATGATGTTACAGCCCAACACTCCCTGAAAGGCCTCTGAAAGGTGTCACCTGTCCTGTCCAAAGTGCAGCTTTCAGGGAAATATTACCTGACTGCTTTCAGGATCAAAGGATAGAAATAAACACTCTTAAAAACCAGCAGACAGGAGACACTGTGGGATAAACCAGATGCAAAATCACCTGCTGAGGAATAATGTGCTTAATCTTTGAACACTTTTCAAGGAAGATATTTAAGTACATGCAAGATCATCAGCTGGTTTAAGTTATTTTAAAGTACCTTGATCTCAAGGCAGCTGGATCCAGCCCTATAAATTCTTGATCCTGTTGATATGTCACATACTTTAGCCTGAAGTTCTGTTCTTTTTGTAATAAATTGAGTCTGGAGTACAGAGCAGTTGTGCTGTGCTCTCTGTTACTGTAAAACTAAACTGTGCTTTCTTTCAGGGTATTGTTTTGTTCCTAAATTTCTCAGCTGAGACATTCTGATGGCATATCTGCTGGCTTCAGGCACAACAGAACTCTTTTAAGGAGGGTTATTTTACCTTAAAATGGACAATCAAGGAATAGAAAACCTCCAAATGTGCACCTGGTGTACTCAAGGTAGCTTCTCCCCAAAAGCAAAGCACCTCCAAAAAACATTGGTTCAAGAGGGGGAGGGAAAACAACCCAGAGCAGTTCTTTTTCTCCTCTAAAAGAACAGTGACTGCTTAGGCTTTCCTTACGAATCATAAAACTAGGGAAGGTGTCAGCAGGGAGAAACAGAAAGTGTATTTTCATTTCTCAGTAACTTCCAGTTCTATTTCCCCTGCCTTGCACTTGTGTGCAATGGGCTTCTTCAAGCCTTTAGGGTTGCAGTAATTCATAACCTTCCCTTAATTAACCTGGCAGAATTCACCTTTGGAAGAAGCAAGGCCAGGGTTTGATTTTTGATTTCCTCCCTTGGAGGAGGGTGAGGAGGGAAGGTGGCAGAGGTGCCACAGGCACAGCACAAGGAGCAGGGGACAATGTCCCTGTCCCCTGGCTCTGGCCAGGTGAGAGTTCTTCCCTTGTGTGGCACAACAAACAACTGGCAGGTGAACATTTTCCTTGGGCTTGCTGGATGGTTTGGATAACTTATAATCTAATGGCATTAATATTTTAAAGGGAGCTTCCATTAAATGATATGAGTTATCTGTTTTGGAGCAATTTGAAGGACCTTTCATTGTTAACTCCTCTTAATTAATTTTGGCTTTATGGTGTTTTGGGGGTAGATCACCTTAGCCTTCATATTTATCCTATCACTGCATGCCCAAGATATTCAAGCTCTTAGGTGAATTCCTCGTCAGAAGGACCTGAACCACACATCTCATGAGATCTCCATGTGAAGGATTGGTTTTCTTCTCCCTTTAGCTGTGAACTCTGGGTTCCAGCCTGCTCCTCACAAATGACATTGTCAGAAAACAGCCCCACAACTGTGGGGTCAGAGGATCCACCTGCAGGGTGCTCTCACAGCCTGAACCAAGGTGTTCTGCTCCATGTGATCAGCAATGCAATTTTTCTTAAAAACCTGATTTTCTCATGTTTTAGCCATCCAACACTAAGTTGCTTCTTTTTGTTCGTGCTCTTTCTGGTTTGACACTGGTCCTGTTTGGGACCATTCAGCTTCTGTTTAAAATAAATCCTTTTTATTCTTACCTGTGAGAAATGCTACTGAGTGGGAACTCATTGGAAAATGAGATCAGTGAGTTTTCAGTTTAGGGCTGTTTTCAAAACCCATCTCAGAAATAGATGTACACATGGAATTACTCCTGTGGAAAGTAACCAGATAAAATACTGCTGACAAGGGCAGTGAAAATTGTTCTGCTGCAGTAAGTGTGTTCAAGGGACAGAGATTACTGGTAATATTTTTAATAGGAAGTTGGTAAAAGCGCATTACCCTTCAGTGATCTCCAGTGCAGTCCCTGATGGCTGCTTATACAGAACTACTGCAAATACTTAAGCCCCAAATGTCTTTATCTTGATCTCTCCAATGTTTAATTTCCTCCTACAGAACATGCATTGGAAGGCTTAGGGTACCCTAAGCAACTAAAATGCTTTACCTTTTAATTTTGTCTAAACGGTGCTAAGATGATCAAAATGTGCTGTAATTTACATTTCTCTGGTGAAATGGTAAAATTGCATTTCCCCAATTACCATTTTACCTCTTTGAAGGCACCAGAGATAGCACCAGAGCTGTTCAGAGAGCCACAGGGCTGGCACACGGTCTCTTATTCCTCCAGCTACTGCTCTGATCAGCATTAGGAGAAATTCCTGCAGGGGATGTGTTTATCTGGTCATGCAGAAAGTCATTTCCACAACTTGGCAGAAACTCCTGTCTTGAATGGATCGAAGCAGGAGCCCTGGTGGTGCTGGGAACTCTCACCTCAGGTCTCAGAGTGAGAATCTGAAGGAACTGAAATCCCATTCCTTTACTCAAACTATCACATAAATACTGAGGCTGAGGAAGGTTGAGGAATGATTCTTCTGTTCATTCCAGTTAAAATTATACTATGTAATGTAGAACACAAAACTATAAAAAATATCTTATTCCTGTACTGGCAGATTATAAAATAGATTTTTCCAGGGCTAGAGATGAGGAAACCTCCTTCTGTCTTGCAATATTCTCCTCCCTTCTCTGAAGCCCCTGTGAGCTGCACAGAGCAGAGCCTGCAGGAAATGCCACACTCAGCCAGAGCATCTCTCAGCCCAGGAGAAGATGCTGGGACACCACCATGACATCAAAGTAACTCATGGCAGGACCAGCCCTTCCCAAGCTCAAGGAAATAATCAAAAATCTGTACTTTTCAATTTTATTATTTAGGTGTCTCTGGTTTTCTCTGCTCCCATGTCTCTTCCCAAGCTGTATGCTAAAATCAGAAGGCACAGCCAGAAGTTTGCCAGCTGTGGAAGTACCACTCACTCTCCCCCACACGTGCTGAGGACCCTGGCAGGGTTTGCTTCTGCTCCTCTTGACAGACTCATGTCTCTCTACCACCCCAAATGGGAAGCATAAGATGGAGCTTCCCTGAAAAATCAATCTTTTATAAGGGTTTAACCTGTTACTGTGCTGTTTTGAGGACAGAATGAGGCATTTATGCTGAGGGCAATCTAGGAATTTATAGGCTCTCTAAAAGCAGAGTTGGAGATAAAATGTCTTGAGCAACAAAGGGTGTAGAAAAATGGCTGTGCAAGGCAGCAGGATGGGGAGGAGGTGTGATGGAAAGGTTTCTCTAGGCAGGAAGATAGAAGACACTGAAAATACAGCATTTCTGTGAGCCAGGATCATCTGTGAGGACGTGTGGCAATGAGAAACTGATGAGCATGGCTGACTGCCAGCAGATATTATGATCTCAGAATATTGATGTTTTGTACTAATAATTACAAAATCAGCAGCTGTACAACCGAGTATGTGGATAAATACAAGTGTAAGTGCATCCTGTGACATGGTGAATGGAAATGAAATATGATTAAAATGACAGGTCATACAGTAACACTGATGCCAAGAAAAGACAGACAAGCTGGGAGAATGATAACATAATAAAGCATTAAAGAATCTTGATATTCAAAAGGAAAAAACTGATAATGAAAACATTCATAAGCAGTCAGAGAAATGCATTAAGTTCCCATTGCTGTTGAGAGCAGATGCAGATCAGACAGAAGACAGCAAGAAAAAAGAAAATGTACTTGTCTGTACTTGTAAAGGCATATTGGGGCAAAAATGTATCCTTCTCATAAGCCCTAAATAAGAAATCTACAAAGATAATCTCTTCAGATACTCTGAAAGATCAGCAGAAAGATGGGGATTGTCCACACAGCCAAGAAGGAAGCCAAGAGTTGGAATCATGCCATGTGAATGTTCCAGGTAGGTTTGTTACAGATTCCCACCCAGACAATGACCTGGGACAATGAGGCAGGATGTTCAGATGGGATGTCTGGAATCTGGAAGGTCTTGTTAAAAGGAGGGAGCTCCATGAAGGAATTAGGAGGAAGTACAGAAGAAAACTGTTCCTGGGATGAGGTAAGCATTTGGCAGAAATCACAGTAATAAAACACATTTAACCCACAGTCATGGTTAAAGTGTGGCTGGGATGTCCCTGGATGTGTTTTTATGGAATGCCTGCACTGACAGACAGGACTGAAAGTATTGTACTAAGATCTCCTCTGCCTGAGGGCCAGCACTGCTCAGGCACTTGTTATTCCATGGACACCCACTGCTCTTGGGATGGGGACACAGCAGCAGCCCAGCTCTGTGTGGAACAAGACAGTGAGCCAGGAAAGCTCCATATTTCCATTTCCCAACAATCTCAAATTTGCAGGCATGTCAGGAGGGAGTTAACAGCTGTCCCACCTGAGGGCTGAGCTTTCTGAGGCAAATACAGATTCCAACCTCAGAGAGGGGAATCTGGTGCAAACACTCAAGTTCAAGTACACCAAACACTCATTTGGGGTTGTCTATTCTATTCAGTGAAGGAAGGTCCAAGGATGGACTAAACTCTATTTTCCTCCACCTGGGCTGTTTATCTGCCCTGCCAGCCACAGGACAGCTGCAGTCCAGCAGGAGCTCCACTCCCTGGGACTTGGCACCATGTTGCATCAGGCTCCTCAAGACAGAAGCCTGGATTGATTTCTGTCTTGCACTGGCTGTGTGGAACATCCAGCCTCAGACACAGATGCAGGAGCAGCTGGGTTTCCCCTGCCTGCAGGTGTGCTCATGCACTGGTGCCCAGAGTGGTGTCAGCACAACCTTCCTCACCACAACTTCCACACAGCCCAGAGCTCCACACAGCTGCCTCTGGCCTTGCACTAAACACAGGTTTACCCTTGGCCTAAACATCTCCTCTACCTTTGTTTAGGAGTGAATCACCTGATGGCTTCCCTGAACTGACACCTGACCTTGGTTGTCACTGCTTGGGAGGGGTCTCACCACAACACAGAGCTGGCCAGTGCAGTTCCTTACACAAGCTTCCTTCCCACTTTTCACCAGATATTCTCCTCCTCTGAAAAGGAGGCAGCAGAGGCAGGACCAGTGTGAATCTGCTGCTGTTCTCTTTCCAGGAGCAGCAGGACACTCAATGCTCTCCCTCAGTCCTGCAGGGCACTGAGCACTCCCTGCTCTCCTCCAGCACCACCACCTTCGTGTAAGGGCTAAAGAACAAGGCCTTACAGTGATCAGATCCGTGTAAGACTGGTTCTGGGAGCAGGCCAGGCTCAGCAAGGCTCAGCCTAAGATGCTGCTTTGCCCTTCTGCCTAGAAACCTGCAGGACTGCAGCAGAGCAAACCACAGAGCAACTTCCCCATCCACGCTCAAGATTTATATGGCTGGCTTTCCTCTTCTTAAATCTCTCCTACCAAAGCTTTGTTCAAAGATGATTTACAGATGTTGTCATTAAAAAGTTGGTACTTGCCAACGAATAACACATGGGCCTGCTTGAGAAACTGCTGTTCCCACAGCTTTCCCCAGGAAGAGATACTTGGGGTAATTGGTAAGGCCTGTGAGAACAGGACATTATAAAGCATCTTCTACCATCCATAAGTTTTGAAGAGAATCCTGGTTTCCTGAGAATTTATCTTGTTCATATAAAAACCACTTGGATAAACACACATGCTAAAGAATAGGTAATTAAGCCTGTTACCATGAAAGAAGTGTTGATCTTTTCAGGTAATATTGAATGGGTCAAGCAAAGGCTTATTTGCAACAAAGAGAAACAAAATCCCAGCACTAGCTGATAGACATCCATGTATCTTAATTATGGACATAAAATTAAATGGTTAATTGATATGCAGGCATGAGTCTCAAAGGGCAGAAGGTGACAAACAGAAGATCAGGATTGTACTGCCCATTGCAGGATGAGCTGAACTACAGAAATAGCAAATCCCAACCAAAAGGGAATAAAAAACAACAGAGGGAAAAGGGTGTTACAAGGACCTGGCTGGAATATACCCACAGAATCACTTCTGTGCTCTCCCACTCATGGATTTCATGCTGAAATCCAAAACCCAGGAGCCCAGCCCTCTTTAGCAGCTTGGAAAAACAACGTGGGGAGTCAGCAGTGGGCCCTGTCTGAGGAGATCTTTTGGAATAGCTAAAACCAGAAATGTTTCATGATGGTAACCCATGTATTGACAAAATTCTTGGCCATTTATCAGTAAAGAAAAGGGTTTTTTTGTTTTGGTTTGGTTTTTTTGGGGGAGGTGGAACGAAATGAGCATTCCTTGGATTTTCAAAAACTAAAAGCAATCTCAGTCTTTTGCAATGCTCTCAACACACAGAGCAGTAAATATAATTTCATATAGTTTTGAATAAATGACAGATGTAGTACATATTTACTACATTCTCAATTCTGCAATTTAAAGGCTGACATTGAAATATTTTCCTCTGTTTTTCATGGGCCTGTTGTTAAATGCATGACTGCTGTGCCAAAAAGTCTGTTTGGAAAGGCTTTTATTCCTTTCTTATTCCTTTTGTTGTGCTGTGTGACTGGGTGCTCCAGCATGCCCCAAAGAGCTCAGTGGCATTTCACAGCTCTGGTTTGTGTCTCACTCTCACCTGTGAGGACATTCCCAGTGACTTCACCTCCCCTCAAACCAGGGATCCATGTGGGATTGGGATTTAGAGCCAATTCACCACTCAGTTTCCAGGCAAGCAGGGAACAGGCAATGCTGTCATGTTCCACAAACAATGGGTAGATGGACTGGATGGGTTTTAAGCTTAGGAAATGCAAGTTCACAGCTGTACAGCTGCCAGCATCATCTCAGACATGCAGCAAGGGGAAATTCAACTAATCTGATGTTTGTTTTTCTTTAACATTCTATTAAAGCAAAGCAGCTCCATAATGAGATTACTGCATTTTATCTCTTAATTGTATCCAGATATGGAAAAGAGATTTACTGCTAGTGGCTGGTGTACAGTACAATACTTTAAAGCTAATTATGATAGAGCATTACTATTGTCACACAATGAAATACTTATTCTTCTGTTATGAATCAATACCATTTTCTAAAAGTTATTGTAACTACCTTTTTAATTGGATATACACCCTGCTAAATTCTGAAACAGCCAGTTATATAAATATAATTCTTTTAAATCCAGGATGATATCAGCATAAAATATTTTAATTAAATAGATCACAAAGAAGGAGAAAAATTGACATTAAGTAGCTTTCCCTTGTTAAAGCCAGCTGAAAGTCAAGTCTTGAAAGCATTCAAGTGTTTATGTTTTAACTGCAATTGTCCATGGAAGCATGGATATACATCCCCCCCAAATGGTGTATTAATAGTTTGACTGAAGCTGTTGATAGTTCATTGAAGACTACCAAGCTTTTGTTTCTATTACTCCACACAGAGAGGAAATCATATTACAATATTTATCTTCCTAAATCCCCAGGGTCTAAAACATCTACCAGTCTTTTTTGACTGAAATACAGTAAACAATTAAAAAGTTTAGCTAAGAGTTTTAAAATAACATTGTATCCGAGCTCCTTTGTTCAGAAATATTGGTGAGTAGATGGTGAAAACCTCTGCTTGATCTGACACTTGTAATTATTTAAAGATTTTTAAAAACAGTGTTCCTACATGATGATACCCAGATCAAACAGTCCATCAATGCAAATTAAAATTCAGGTGTTTATAAACTGGTACTGCAATTACCTGCAACACTCTGCACACATTCCAAAGTGTATCTTTAAGCTTGGTTTTCCTGCAGATATTCACAACAGGGACAGCTGAAGTCTTGACCACAAGCAGATCACAGTGTGTTTGTAAATCTTACCTGAGCATGAGACACCTCTTCCCCCTCTGCACTCAGTGGCAAAGGGACAAGGAAAAGGCATTTGTTTATCTCAGCAGAACCAAGCAGGAGTTTAAAACCTGCCTGAGCTCCAGCCATCTCAATGAACACTGTTTTCAGCACTCTTCCACCTGTATTTCATATATTTACACATCTAATCCACATTATATTTACATTATGGTAAATTAAACCAGTTACATTTCAGTGAGGTAAAATGAATCTAGAACTTAGAGATGAGGTAAACCAATAATATCAAGTATTTAGAAACATCTACTTCTTATTAAGTTACTGGAAGGATTTAACTACATATTATATTGCCAATATGGTGGTGGAAGTTTTTAGATTCTGAAGCTGATTCTACACTTATTATATTATCCAAGTAATTTAATTAATAAATATTGCAGAATGGAGTATCTGAGACTACCAAGAAATTCCATTTAACCAGCAGCTCACCACTAGGGAAAAAACCCCACAATATTTCCTACATTTTTTTCAAGAATATATAAATTGAGCCAACTCTGGATCATCCTTCAGTGTCATTTTGCAATAAATAAATGTTTATGTTAACACTTACCATACTCTATAAGGTCATCAATTTTCTATTTATCTGAAGAGCCCACATTATCTAGGAAGGTTCTTCAGCACTCCTGTGATCCAGATTTCATTGCAGACATTATTCACTCTATGTTTAAGTCTTTTATCTGCATGCCAAGTGTTAAATTTTATTGGGTTAGTGTCTGTATCATTCTATTTTTACCGCAGCTCTTCACAGATTAAGATTCAAATCCTTTGCATTTAGTAGGATTTTGACAGCAATTCAAGCAGTGTAAGTCTTAGCTCTGGCCACCTAATTGTGACACACACATTTCTAAGCTCTCTAGGTGCCTACAGAAGCTGTATTTACCTGCTGTGTGCATCCTGTCCCCGGATCCTTGGCAGCCATCCTCATCATCACAATCTCCACTTGACTCCATCTCCTCACTCCTTCCATCCCCACTGCCAGCATCTCGGGCACCCCATCGCTCCAGCTTCGACTTTGCCTTCTCAGCATCCAGCTGAAATGGAAGAAGTGACAAACCAAGCATGGTCAGACTATTTACACAGTTCCTACCCCTGGCACCTGCCTGCTTTACACAGCAGCAAACACTCCCTCGTGCACTTTTGAGAGCAGCTCCTCGAGCTGGAGCCTGTTTCTGGCAATGGCATTCAAATATTTTGGAGTAACAGACTATGCAACCAAATGTTCTCCACTGTAGTTGACCACTTATCAAGCTTTTAATTGAAAACATCACATCTACCAGTAGCAGCACGGGGAGTGCTGTTCCCACAGCTCTTCCTTTGCCAAGCACAGCTCAGGGATCATTGATAATGATGGTACAATCTGCCAGCTGTCCAAGTGCTCCTTCTGAGGGATTTACAACACCATGACAGCTCACAGCTGAGGGAGTTTGCTACTTTTCATGATGGGCTTGGTCATTTGGAAACCTTGCCCCTAAATATGACTTTTAAGATGCCTGTTCCAGCTGCAAGGTGTTCATTAGATTTCACTTGAAGTATTTCCAGGACTGAGCACTTTTCTAAACTAAATCTAAATCTATCACACCAGGTCATGTTTGCTCTAACAGCAGATTTACCCCCCAAAAAAAAAAAACTCAGCTTTTTGATCTTTAGATAACTCTTTCTCCTGCTGTCACCACAAACAGCTGCCTACTGTTAGCACTGTGGAAATAAACAATTTTTCAGCTCACTGGTAGTTCCAAAAGATGAAAAAACCCATTTCCATGGGAGTGAATCCAAACCCAGCCTGTGCAGGGCACACCAAGAGCAACACTCTCTGGGAAAAAAATCAAAACAACCAAATGGCTTAGACTAATAAATTGTGTTGCAAGGCAAATATTCATCGTGCAAGGATGGTCCAGGAGAAGCCTGAACCTCTCCCCCACTCCTGAGGAGCACTGAGCAATTGGAAAGACACTACTCTCTCAAAGTCTCTGCACTGCTGCCAGACTGGGGATCTACCCAATGCCTTCAGCACAAGTATCTGCATCCCAAAGTACTCCAGATCCATTTCAGGCTTTGTGATCTGCTTCATCCCAAAGGACTGATTATTCTTGGTACTGAGCAAAATGTACTTTGAAATGTAACACACTGGAGATTCAAACACTAAAAAGGAGCTGTTCTGGGAGCTGTGGGTGAACTGGAGCACAGGGCTAATACAGCTGTATTTAATGGGCTGAAAGGATGGTGATGGATGCAGCAATTTCTCTGTAGTGTGAAGCTTTGTGTCACAGTCTCCTTCAGGTGCTGGGAGCTGCCATCCTCCCCTCTGGGGCTGACAAATGCAGCAGAGATTCAGTTCTGTGGAACAGCAGATGCCAACTTCTGCAAGGCAGAGCCAGGAAATTCTGCACTCTTTCACTGAAGAGCTCAGTTTGCTCACTCTGGATTCACAAATAACTGCACAGTGCAGTGGAAGATCAGTAAGTGGGAGGAGAGGGTAGGGACTCGGGTGGGGAAGCACACTGAACACTCTCTAATTGTTACTACATGTCTGGTTTTTATAAACAACTTGCTTAATATTGAGCCTTGCTATTCACAGCCATAAAGACCGATGCCATGACAATACAAAACAACATTCTGTTAAACAATTGGAAAATTTTGCCTATGAGGGAGAAAAATAACTCAGTTCTTCCACAAATTTATTGTATCCTGACCATATTAGAAAAGACTCATTCATTCTTTGTTATAATTCTTCAGAATGAAAAGAAATGGCTGAGTGGCAAACAGAACAGACAGAAAATTTAATAAAGGCTTTTAATGACTGTTTGCAAGTCAGAGCAGAAATGTTTACTGACTGATAAGGCACTCCTTCTTTGCAAAAATCTGATTTCATTCACTGCCCATGGCTCAAATCCTGACTTCTGCTCAGAACAAGCAATTCTTGAACCAAATGGGCCCCAGCTCCAGGGAGGAAGCTGAGCTTCCCAGCACGGTGCACTGCAGCATTTCTGGGTTCTGGTGCCTTCACTGCAGGGAGAGAGAAGCTGGAGCCCAGACCTGCATCTCCTCTGGATCTCTGAAGGTGAACCCAGCCCTTTTTCTTGGCTTCTCAGCAGAGAGGGGCCACCAAATTACCCAGAGCCCTGATATCCTGCCATCAACCCAGGTGTGACCTACCAATCCCTTTCACTTTGGATACCCTTTCCCAGCCTCTTCACAACAGGGCTTTTATGTCCTGGGGCCAGCACTCACCTAGAACGATGGATCAGAGCCTGACTTCATGTATCAGTAATGGTTCATCTATAAATAAACCAATCCCAGGAGATGGGACAGTGCAGCCACCCCAGTGAGGAGCCCCAGACACTCTGAGCACCCCTGCTGAGAAGGCAATGTCACCATTTCACAGTGGTTTGTGACCCAGCACCCTTCTCTCTGCAGAAGGCACAGCTCTCCTTTGGCTACTGCCACAGGACCCCGGTGAGATCAGCGTTTCAGGGCAGTAACAAAGCTTATGACAGCATGTCCCAGCCTCCTTTTTTTCCCAGAATAGCAGAAACCTGTCTCAAAGGCTTGAGATTGCACCCTGGAGGTGTTTAAGAAAAGCCTGGATGTGGCACTCAGTGGTTTAGTAGATGAGGAGGTGTTAGGTCACAGGTTGGACTGGATGCTCTTAAAGGTCTTTTCCAACCTCGTTCATTCTGTGACTGTGAAAATAGCACCAGGCATCAGCATGGACTGGGATGGTGGAGCTTTAGAAGATGATGATGGAAGACATTAACCATCACTTTTTACTGTCTGGCCCCAGGGGTGGGGTGTGGGCAGGGAATGCCTCTGTGCTTTGTGGCTGGGGGGCTGCCAGGTCCCCAGCAGAGGACGTGGAGGTCACCTGGAGGTTCAGGTCATCTTCAGAGACAGCCTGGAGGACACAGATCTGTTAAAAACCTTGAGCAATTCTCCAGCCTGCTGCCACCAAGCACAAATCCTCCTGCTTCCCCAGAGGGGAGAACCAGAGTCCCTTGCTCCAGTTTAACACTGGGGAGCAGAGACTGGAGTCAGTCGTGGTATTTCTATCATTGCTTAAGAGCCACTCTTAAAAACGCCTTATTCTGGTGGCTCTTTCCCTGCCAGCTGACAAATGATGCCATCCAGCCACCCCTGGCAACTCTGCACAACAGAGCTCCTGTTCTGGTGCTGAGAATTGATGCCTCAGTTAAATAATTGCAATGAATTTCAGGCTGGGCCCTGGAGCTTGTGCCTTTACCTTCACAAAGCACAAGTTACCTGCTGCCTAAGATTCCAGGGAATACTGGAATCTTAACAGCTTAAAAATTAAGTCTTCAAGTTTTTGCCATATGTGAAAGATTTATTTTTTTTTCCCTCTTGAAAAGGTTATATAAATGGATCAATAAGATTTGTACAGTCCAACTGGAAACTGACTCAAATCAGGAATTTTCCCAACTGCAATAAGCTTTGGATCAGGTTCACAAACCTCTGAAGGGTTTCTGAGAAACTATACACTGCTTCTGTGGGGAAGTTTTAGTGTCTGTATCTGACTCAGCTGAAAGGTAAAAATCACATATTACTATTCAGCTCTGAGTCAGACACAGATGACTCTCCTGCACGGATTTTATTTATTCCAGCAAAGGTCCCAACCTTAAGTGACATTAAAAATATAAAAAAAAAAAAGAAGTTCTGCTGACATCAGGTTTTCTGGAGAAGAAAGAATTCATATGAGAGTGGCTCCTGTCTTTCTCTGCTATTAATACTTCATGATGTAGCACGCACATTCCCAGTCACATAAAAGAGTCCTTCAGACTTCAGAGGCTTCAAAGAGCCCGTGACACACAACCCTTGAGCTCTGCACAAGGATCTAACCCTGGTGCTCACTCTGAACACAGGTGTGGCAGAATACAAATTTATTATCGTGGTTTTTCACGAAGCCAGTTCTGCTTGAATACTTCCACCCCTTAATTAAATAATAACTGCTTCACTCCATGAAAACCATTGTAGAAAAAGGTGCCAATTTCTATCTGTTTCATTGATCAGTCTATTTGCTGAGGGGTCATATATGCATGTGTATGACTTCAAGCTGTAGGATAATAACCCCATTTCATCAGCAAATAGGTTTTAAAATCCTATTTTATACCACAGTTTCAAGCTTCTCAGGTCAGTGAACACAACAATGAAAATACTCTCTTTGAATAAAGCCACTTAAAAGTTGTGTGCTTGGAATATTCAGAGAAAATTCCATAGAATAATTGTCCCAGGGGGATTTGTAATTAGTTTTCTACATGACAGATTGCACTGTGAATGCTTTTTTCCTTCTGAAGAGTCAGCTCTGAGGTGAAATGTGACTTGTGTCCACTCGCCATGTGAGCACACATATCACTTGCTGCTGTTCCAGTGGGAGGGAAAACCAGCTGCTTATACACTGCATTTAGAAACTGTAAGCTAAGCATGATTTTTTCTCAAGGTACTCACAAGTAGCTGCCTTTTTAAAAGTGCTCCAGTGACATAAATATGATTTACAGAGACAAAGCGTTTTGCCAGCTTATACACAAATAATGCACAAAGCCTCATCTTGAAAGGCATCATAAATGACTCAATTCTTCCATTCATTTCTTTAAAAATGAAAATAAAAAATCCTTTCTAAACCATTATTAGGTCAGAAATGACTACTGGAAAAGACAATGTGCCTTTGTTTTTGTTAGGAGCTGACATACTGCTTTAGGCATAAAGCTGCATTTTACTGGTGCCTTGTGACTAAGCAGATGTTCTGTCATTTCACAAAACAATAGCAACATAACAAATTTTAGACATAACTGCCATATATAGGCTTATTCCAAGTGGGACCTCTCTGAGATAACATTTATGGTTCATTTTCCTCCACATATGCTCTTATCTCCTTCATAAAGGCATTTGGCAGTTTCTCCTTTCCACGTTATCTAGCACACGTACATTACAACGTAAGGAAGGAAAATAAACTCATTTAGCTTCAGTTTTGTCAGACATTTTCTTTGGTTCGTTCTCCCTTTGTCTCTATTTCACAGAAACCCAAAAAGGCCTGATCAATCAGCCCCTTCTAGTTTCTTCAGGAAGCAGTACAGCTCAAGGAGGTAGCTCCTAAATCCCCTTTTTAGCTGAAGAGAACAGACATCCAACCTTCTGCAGCAGCCAACACCCCCAGCCCTCCTTCTGCTGTTTATTCAGATCCTTCCAACAACCTTTCATGACACATCCTGCTTCACAAGTCACCTGGACACATCACAATCATTTCAATGAACAGCTATACATAATTTATGGGGCATGCTTAGGGGCTGACGATGGCTTTGGAATTTTATTCCCATCCCTCCAGACCAGACCTTTTCAGCTCAGGAACTGGACCAACACTGGTAAATTCCTTTGTACTGTGGTTTTTTTCTCCAGCCTAAGCACCTCACATTTACATATATTGATATTTGTATTTATTGTCTATGTCCATGCTCCTAGAATATATAAATATATATATCTATATCTCATATACACTGAAGGGGAAGGCTCCCTTGAAGCAGATGGAAACATGCTAAGTGCCAGTCTCAGAAAATGGGGCACAACACCCTTCTTTTGCCCTCTGCCTTACTGTATCTCCACTCAAGCTAAACACAGGAATTTCAAAGTTATTTTTCCATGTTGGCAATATTTTTTTCCCATTTTTTTTTAAATTTGTTCTCCCATCAAGTTTCTCAGAATAGCCCTACTCTCTCTGTATTGGTTTGGAACACGGCAGCTCCCCACGGAGCCACCTTTTGGATAAACTGCACAAATTCCTGGTTGAGCAGATCCATGAGGGTCACAGGGACAGAAAGTTTCCTTGGGATCACTACATGTGGCAGGGGAAACGACACAGCTGCTTCTAATGTCTTTTCCATGTTGATTTTCATCTCCTGCTTCAGTCTAGAATTACTTTGTTCCATATCTGGTGATTATTTGGTCAATCCTCCCACTGTTTCTGAGCATCTCCAGTATGAGCTGTTCATCTTTTGGGAAGGTCAGGACTTGTTTTCTGATTTTATCCATATTTTTGAAGCTAAAAAGCTGTTGGAATTGGTGTTTTCATTTGTTTTGACTTGCTTTTATTCACATCAAATCACTAAATTACTGCTTTCAGAAACAGCATCTGTATTCCTACAATGGCTTTAGATTCTTATGGTTTCAGTGGAAATTTCTTGAAAACATTCCTTTATTTTCTCTATGTTTCCCTCCTAATTTTAAAGCCCTACTTTCTCCACACACACTTTCCAACCCTGTGTCATTGAGGGTTTGTATTTGCCCAAGTCTGTCTCTACCTGTGATTCCTTTTTCTTCTCCTGCTTTTTACAGATTGACTCATTACCCTCTTCTTGACATTTTTATTGCCAGGTGACACACTGGATACCTACAAATCCACACTTTCACTTATCTTTGAATACTTTCCATTTTTTCTCTCAGTCCTTCCTCTAACCTGGCTGTGTCTCTCTGATTTCCTGGATATTCCACTGTAGATCCAAACCCCAGAGCAGAGGAGCTAAAAGCAATTATTTCTTCCTGGTTGGATTACAAATGTTTCAGCAGGAATCTAAAAGATGGTTTTTAGAGATTCAATTTGCTACACTGCAAAATAAATGCTTCTATTTTTGCAGTTTATGGTTTCTGTTTTCCAACTGCTTATTGAAGGTGAGCTAGGAATCTGCTTAGCACCAGGATCAGCTTAATATTCACTGAATTAAATCACACCAGCTACAAATGTTCTCATATTTACTGATTACACTGTGAAGGAGCAACAAGAATGTGCACTCACAGAATCTCAGCACTATTAGCAGGAGCTTCATAGTAACAGTTTTGGTAAAACGTCACACAAATTAATTTTCACACAAATTAATCGTGACCAATGTAAAGTGAGCACAAGTTTAAAAAAATGCTTATTCCAGTTAATAATGCACTTAAACAGATGTCAAGGAGAAGAAAGCAAATCTGATTTAAATTCAGCAAGTCAAGTGGGGCAAGGGAGCAGCAGACACCTCTCCTTGATGTCTTGTCTTGCTGTTGGGCTGTAACTTTTTGGTGTTTTGTGATGCACTAAAGAAGATTCTTCTGATCTGGTATCTAATATGCCTAACTCAGACATAAACACTGGGTTAGTCCCTGCCACAGGTGTGAATTTCACCTTTAGACAGAAAATGTAGCCTAGTGTTCCCCAAAAACATAACTGGCTTTTTAAGCTGCAGTTTGAAAATAGAGCATATGGCTAAAAAATCTGTTGTGTTACACTGAAGACTCTCTGCATCTTGTTAAGGTAAAAAAAAATAAAAAAAACAAAAAACAATTGCAATAAAATTGTAATAATTTGTAATAAAAATGTAGCATAAATATAATCATTGGTGAGGAATAGGTAGTAGTTGCTTACAAAAGACCTTTGACTCTTCAAAATAGTTCACTTTGGGGAGAAAAAAAACCACCTTTAGATGGCACAGTGTACTCTTCCAAAAATAAAATCTGATTACAAAAGACCTTTTACACTTCAAAATAGTTCATTATTTCGGAGAGGGTCTGCTACAACAGCTTCAGAGGCAGGGGGGTGCTGGAAGTGCCCACAAGGCAGTGAGAATGACAAAAAAACCCCAAAAGTCTGATTTGAAGATTAAGAATGTAAATGATTGGAAACAGTAGGTATGTCTGTCTCCTTTCAGTGGGTTCTTGCTTCTCTGTGCATGATATTCACTACAGGATAGCTCAAATTCCAAATTTTGTATAGATAAAATATACTAAGGGCCTTCCCCCATGGCACAAAGATGATTGGGAGGATCTGGTTATTGTTGGTTAAAGGTGTCACACCTTTCCCTTAAATGCAGACATCTCTGAGAACAAAAGAAGCATATTAAAAAAAAAATAAAAAGAAAAAGAAAAAGGTGGAAACATGCATTTTAACTATCAGAGAGATAACCTTTGGGAGCAGCCTCCCACGAGGAAGGTGGGGACAAAAAATCTCAAGCATCTGCAAGACCTGGCTGAATAAATCCATGAGGGGAGCAGCCTGTGATGTCAATGAGCTACACATGGTATTTTAGGAGGTCTCTTCCACACTTCCATCCTGTATCTCTACACTCCACTGGTTTCTAATATTAGAAAATTGATTTGTAAAATCATAAACCAGAACTACCCCCATTAGCAATTAAGAGTGTTTTTTTTTTTTTCTTGCTTCTCTGATTTCTATACAGGAAAATTACGTCCACCTAACAAATTATGTCCATTCTTTCTTATAGGCTAAGAATGAAGCCTCTTAATTGTGCCTGAAGTCAAAATGTGGTTCAAAAACTGTATTAATTATTACTGGGGCTTAACACAGTTTACAAATGAGCTCTGACTCATCAGGGTTTAGATGTCTAAGAATAGCCAAGGACCTTGTGTCTGATCAGACTTGGGAGTGTGAAATGAGAAGTCCCCGCAATGGTCACACTCCATCAGCCCTGGAATGGCACCCTTCTGCCAGGCTGCATGTTTTTATGGGCTAAATGGGTAAACAGTGGCCAATCTCAATTGTCTAAGGAACACAGCCAACCTTTCTCCTTGCTTTGTACTCTGACAGCAATTACCTTTGTTATTTGCTGAGGGAAATGTTCATGACATGCTCCAGTGCATGTTAATTCTGTTTCATGTTCTTGGATAATTATCTGTTTTCAAGCTCTATGTTGGGGAACATCATTTTCATAGTATGAAAAGTTTGACATTTCATTGGAAAGACTCATGAACGATCCAAGTCTCTCATTTTTTTGGGAGTGCTCAGCAGACCCAGGCTTTGGATTTGACGTTTCATGTTATAACATGACAGAAGCAGGGATCTGCTTAGGCTCCTCCACACTAAATCACAGCAACAAAGCACTAAAATACAACATGGAAAATATGGGAAGAAGATGGGAAATGATGTTTGTCATGCATTTAGGAGGTATCAGTGTTGGGAGCTGAATCACCAATTATTCATTACATAAGCTAAACAGTTTTAATGACATTGCAACCCAGAGCCACATATAAAAACAATCCCGCTGTCTCAGGGCCACCACACTTTCTGAAATCTTGAATATCATAAATATGTTGTATTATTTAGAAAGTGCCACACGTACAGGGAAAGAAAGAGAAAATAAAGGATTGAAGCCTATGCTGCTATGAATCAGCAAACTGAATTCCGTGGAGCTGCTCCAGTTTATTCCACATGAAGGCCAGCTCAGATTTTTTCTGTTTGGGAAAGCATGGTGTTGTAACAGAACAGACAAATGCATTTCATGTTGCATAAGTCTGACAGAAGAAAAGACTCTTTCCAGATGTTATACTCCCATGGTTTCAATGGTAACATCTGAGGACATGATTGAATGCATTTGCTAAATCATTTCTATTTAAAAAGGGAAGGAGAGGGAAGAAAATATACTTTCTGCAAGCAGCAGCTGTCACTGGAGCTTCTTCCTTATGTTTTTTCCTATGGCTTTTCATTGATGGCTTCCATGGAGGTTCTGTGCCATCACAGAGATTGAGTTCACAACACTGGGTTTTTACCAGCGAGTCTCTCTCCTCACAGAACTCAGGATCTGTTAAATTCGATTAAAATTGGCTGAAGAGTAGAAAAGATCCAGCAGGAGTGGCAGGGCTGAGAGGCAGGGACACAGCAGAGCACATTACATAAACCACATTTGTTTATGCAACCAGGTTAAAACACAACGTGAGGGCAAACAACCAAGTGCCCTCAGCAGACCACCAGTGACATTTCTGGGGAGCAGGAAGAGTTCTTTGTCTGATGCAGCTTTGCTTTTCCCCTCACAGGTTTAAATTCTGTTCAGACTCAGAACAGGCACAGTGAGTGGAAAAAGGTCAATGCATCGGTCTTCATGGAATATCATCTGCTCCTACTGCCTTTTGAGAGCCACTAACAAGATAATCTGATCACAAAGATCAAAAGCTCTCTCGTGGTGCACTGGGGAAATTGATAACTGCATTCTCCTATGCTGGAGATCCTCTAATTCAGAGCTGGGAACTGGCCCACATTTACCAGAGATGTAAAGTGGCTTTGAAAGTCTGTCTTTATCTCTCATTCACACTATATAAAGGAACTGATATTTCCTGGGAGAGAACAGGAATGTTCAGAACAGGGCTGCAGACTTGTGCTACCAGCACTTTACTGCAGGACTCATTTAAGTCATTTCAGCACATCCAAGCTGAAACATCATTTGCCCCGATGTTTTACACTTATATTTTATACTTATTAATTCAGAATGTTTTCTTGACAAGTGACTAAGCTCCCGTTTAATCAAATAGAATCATTTTCACTGATGTATCTTCTGAGATTTCTGAATTTCTCCATTCCATTTTTATTTCACCAGAAATTTAATTATTTATTTAATTAAAACAATCATCCTATTTTCTCCATTGATGGGTCTAAATTAGATTCTGCTCTTGCACAGCTCTGCAGACCTCACCTAAATTTCAAGCAGTGTTCAAAAGGAGCAAAGAAAAGATGTCAGCTCTGCAAAAGACAAGTGAGAATTCTGGACTGGAGCAGGCTTCTATCATTGTTAAGACCTAGTTTGGAATAGGTGAAAACCCAGGAAAATGACCTGAGAACTGCCAGTGTGAGACAGTCAGTGGAAACCAAAACATTCTACTGATCTTGCTTTTTTCCCCTTCTCAGCAAGATGCTCTCCATTTCATTTGTATTTCATCTTCCTTGCCAGTTCCTCTTCACTGCTCACTCGTGAGCCACCCCTCCTATTTTTGCCTTCTCACGGAACAGCATCCTTTTTCCTGCCTAAATGCAATCATCATTCAGCTGAGCTCAAGGATTCTTGGTCACTTCTGTTTGAATGCACCATTAGGTTTTCCATGTGGAAGCTCCTCTTGTCCTGGAGACCATTCCCTGGGGAGCTGCAGCAGCTCTGCCCAGCGGACACTGCGGACCCTCCAATGCCCCCACCGCTGTCTCTGCCCTGCCTCACTCCTCCAGAGAGCAAGGCTGGCCTGCCTCTTCATTTTGCTCTCATTTGCTCTCTCAGGCCTTTTGTACCACTCAGAATCTTCCCTTCTGCAGGGATTCTCTGTGGAAACAAGGAGGAACCAACCCCACAGATCTCACCAGCTGGTTTCCCCACTGTCCGGGTGCTCCTAGGCGAGCTTGTCAGCAATACAGTGCTCTAGGGGAGAAATGTGGGCTGGAAAGCTCACACATTTCCATGGACAGGTATGTTATTCAAGGTCAGATGGCTCTAGGAAAGCTCATATTCTGCTTGTGGGGTACCTGTCCTGCCAGCCCTGGTTGTACCAAGTGGTGGTTCTGTCCCCAAGTCCTGCTCTGCTCCCACTGAACTGCAGCACCAGGAAACACAGCCCCGGAGAAGCTGCTGCTTCCAAACAAAAAGCCAAAGGTGAGAGGTCCTGGATTTTAGATTTGACAGTAAACACTGAGTCAATTTTCCCTCCTGGCAAGGCACTGTCACTCCCAGCAGCTCACAGCAGCCTCGCTTGCTGTAGCTGTGACCCCACAGGGCTGGTGGGCTCACACACAGCTCTGAGAGGAACCAAGGCTTGTGATTACAGAAAGGATGATCTAAGCAAACAAAGGCAGACTCCCGTGCCCTTGTCTTCTCACCTGATGCCTGAGCAATCACACTGCAGAGCTTTGATTCTGCCTTGGCCATTTCCTAACCACGAATCACAAAATTCAAGGCAGAGATGGCATAAAGAGACTATGAAGAATTTTTACCCTTCTGGCCCTGTGGCTTCCTTTCCTTCCCTGGAGCTCAGCCAGGGCTGTGCTGAGCCCTGCCTGCTCTGGCAGCAGCCACACAAACCAGTGCTGGCTCTAACCCAACTGGGAAGGAGCAGTCCCCAAAGAACCCAGCACCACCACTGTATCTGGGGGAGTTGTTTGCTCTGGGTCTTTTAAGTATTTCTGAGGTAATACAGCTATATTTAGCTGCTGAAGCATAACATGAAGTACAGCAAAAACCCCGCTGTGTATTTGGTCATCTGATCCAAATTAGGCATGAAAAAGAAGGAATCTATCTTTAGTTTAACTTCAAAGCCGAGGTCATGGTTCTTGCTGTCAGGCAGGTAGGACTGGCAGGGATAGCTGTGATTACAACCGCGGGGGCAACACCCGCAGGGAAATCTGAGGCAGCTGGAAAGGCTCAGCAGCGCTAATGCTCCTTCTCTCTCTCTTCCCTGGCTGCTCTGTTAAGTTATGGGGCAGGCCAGGGCCATTCATTCCGATTACTCTGATGTCCTCAATGTCTGACTACCAAATCAAAGCCTGCTCACCGATTTCACTCAAGGTTATCCCTCAAAAGATGTTCCCTCCTCAGTCCCCAGCCCTCCCTGTGCTGTCACAGGGCTCAACACGCAGCCACAGCCACCAGCACTCACAGGGACACAAAGAGAACGGGGCTACAAGCATTTTTATGGAGCAAAGTGGGTAAAAAGCCACTGTGGGAATTGCATTCAGATCCACCTCCACCATAAAGGTCTCTGTTGTGCTCTCTGTCATCCTCCCCAGAGCTTTACCTGGCCTCCTGTATTTGCAAGCCCTGCAGGGACTGCCTACTCTCTTTTGGATTTATTACTGCATAGAGGGCTGTTCTTAGTTGGTCCTTTATTCCATCTGTAATAAACATGATTAATCATAATAATTAAAAGGATATCACCCCTGCTTTTTGTTCTTTTATTGCTGTACAGATGGTAGATGGTTTTTTTCTGTTTTCTTTTCTATGCTTCTTTCAAATCTGATCTCGCCACCTCTCCATTGCAATATATGTATACATTAGACAAGTTAAATACAATTTTAGTAAGGGGAATGGTGCTTAATTATGCCCATTTTTATAAATCATGTTTCCTCTTTCCCACCTTCATGTGACACTTTACACTCCAGGCAATGGGGAGTTTTACCAGTTACACCATGACAACACAAATTTCAACTTCTGTTGTGATTGTTTAAATACATGTTGTCCTGATTCTTATTCATTTCAGCTGCTTTTTGTTAAAAAGAGATGGCAATATGGAACCACAACGAAGGACCTTCTTGTCAAATTTTATCTTCAAGGAGGCTGGATTAGTGTAAAGCACACAGCTGAGGTATCTGTGTTTTGAAGGGCCTGAGAGAGTTTTTAATTGCTGCAATCTGTTGTGCCTCTCAGATCAATTTGTGAAGGTGTTCAGCACCATGTGTGTGCTTTGCTGATCAGCTATTCTCTGTCTCACAATGAAGAAATGTTTTGTCTTCTGTCAGATATTAGAGCCACTGATATTTAAATGTTTTAAGAACGGGAAATGGAAGAATGAGTATTAACAAAAGAATGAAAACAGTTGTGATGACGGTTGATAAAACATCGTAAGGTGGTGTTTTACTATTTTATTATGTTTTGTTTATCTCTCTTCTGTTCATTAGCCAGAAGCCTGGGAGTTTTCTTTTAACAGATCCTCTACTCTAATGCTTTCTAGAAAAAGGCACTTTATTACCTCCAAATAAACTGTTACTATGGGCTACATCCATATGTTTTCTATATCCTTCCTTTGGATCTGCGGTGGATGTTTTACATTAGTGGTCTCTTTCAGAATTTCCCATTTTTAAGATGTCTCTAAATAGTCTTGATACAGGGAAATAGTTGATTATACCCCCGATTCTTCTTAGTATTTTATCTAAAATGGGAATTTATGTCACAACGTGGGTGGGACTACCATTGGAGCAGAAAACTTTCATAAATGTTGATTTTATACTACTGATAAATTGTGCCTATATTATCTCCATAGTAATCTAACCTAAAATAAATGGCCAGTGTAGAGCAGACCAAGTCACTGCTCACTTGTAAGGAAGGGGAAACTGACTGAAGCAACCACATTTTGCTATAATTTTCATGAAGTCTCCCTTCTTCCTGTGATATTTCTCCCACACCCTTCTGATGAGTAACACATATCCCAGATAAACACCCCAGGGCTCCTCCTCTCTTCTATCCCATCCCTGCTGTGCTCCCACAGGCAAATGTCTCCATTCCCCTCAGCCACCACTCAGGTTATTTCTTCCCCTTTACCTGACCCCTCACACTTTATTCTGCTTGCTCTTGCTGCCTGCAAAGCCTCCATCGCTGCAGTTTGCTTCTCACACCTGCTCCAAGTCCCTTAATTCAGCTATGGAAGAGTGCAAGCTCTCAGGGTGCTGATCTGGACTTGCTGCCTTTGTTAACTTTATTCTGTACTACAACTCCCTTTGTACAGTGTCTTCTAAATTGTGGTGTACCTGATATTGGGAGCATGATTTAATCTCATTTAACTCTTTGGAAGTTAGTGCAGCCTGCAAGATCAGAACTAAACACTCTCAGGCTACTCATTTTCACAGACCATATTAGTCAAGAGTTTTTTCATTTCTCCTTTAAGTGCCAGAGCTGCCAATGGAAGGTGAGGAATAATGATCTATCTCCAGAACAGGGCTTAATATTTCATGGCCCATGATCACTAATTTGGACCAATCCCATACTGTATGCCATAGAGGTCTCTCTCTACTGCTCCACATCTGTTAAATATTTTAGATATTTTAGCTTTATATTTATGTAGTTGAGGTGCAGTATAATAAAGCCTGTTAAAATCAAGAGTGTATGAGGTTATATTGGGTATTCTGAGAAAGACAGATTTAGCAAGCTTAATGGAAACCATTCACTCCTCTGTGGAGACGTCACATTTGCTTCTCACAGTTTAGCACACTATGTTTAACTCAGTTTTTTCCATCAAAGGCAACTGATGTCTTCTAGCAACACATCAAGACATGGTTTCCTTGTTAGTTCCAGCTTCTCCAGAATAAATTAATAGGACAGACAGTGGCATGCACGTGAAGATCATTCCGTATGCAAAATGACATCTCCATAAAAACATAAAGGAGCACAACTTGCAGTCTACATCTACTGCAATCCTTCTCAGCTCCTACTGGGGCTCTTGTTAACATTTGGGCAGCACATTCCCATTATGGCTAGAAACTCTTGCTCTGATTTTCCTAGCTTTAATCAGCCAGGAATGTCAGGCTGGTTGACACCACAGCAATGCCACCTCATTTTCAGCAAACTGTTCCACAAAGCTTGAGTGTCATTAGGTGGAAGGAGCATTACTGATGTGTCTCTGCCATCAGGCTTCTGCCCACCACTCTCTGCTGTCAGTGTTTTTGCTAAAACTGAAGCTTTTATCCTCAAGAAAGACTCCTAACCTGAAGCATGGCATCTGTCTTCACCAAAGGCCAAATTCCCTAATGCCATTAGGGCAGGTTTAGATGAGTGAAGACAAAGTATCCTCAGACCACGTCCTCACTGGTGCAATTGTGGACACCACGGTCTTGGAAGCAACTGAGAAACGCAGACCCTACCAACAAAATGGGGTGACAACTCCCACTTCACTCCTCACTAACACTCTTTCAAGTGATCTCACTGGGCAGGGATGCTGGGACAGGCCTAATGATTAAAATGGATGACATAAACTTGGAATTTGAGCAGTACCACAGCAAATATCATGATCCTCACAGACAGCTGAGAGGGAAGCAAGAACCCACTAAAAAGAGACAGGCAGACATATCTACTATTTCCTATAGTTTTACATTCTTAATCTTTAAACCAAACTTCTGCTGTATTTATTTCTGCAATTAAGAAGATTATTTCATCACTGGCTGTGCACAGAACTTGGAGGATTTAGTTAAGCTCTTAAGCAATTCTGAAATATACTGCAAATACTTGTCCAAAAACACGCTCATACCATATAGCATGGACAGGTAAGAGAGTTAATCAGAAAACAAAAGAGCTGATGTTCAGGAGGAAATGCTCTCAAGGGATACTAACACAAAGCAAAAGACCCGTAATGGCTTGTGTGAATTACCTAGAGAAACATTTGCTTTCTTATTGCAGCATTCATCTTTGCAGTGGTGGGGCAGGCAGGGAGCTGCAGGCCCTCTGCCCTCTGCCCCCCTTCAGCCACCTGACAGCAGCCAATTTCTGTAGGTCAGCAGTGCCTCTGGCACAGAGAAGAGGATCTTCTCCATCTCTCTTCCAAGCACCACTCAGACAGTGCAGAGTTTCACTGGACCTCGTCCCCATGTCCCAAAGTCTCCTCTCCTCTCCCCTTCCTTCCCACAAGGCCAGGACCACACCAGCTAACCTTGGCCATGACCACCCTGAGTGCCACAGTCCAGACCCTTGTACTCTGCTCCCATTCACATCAAGGTTCACAAGGACCTCTCTGCCCTATTTACTCCTGCAGAAAGAAGGGCTGGATCAAGAAAGTGTGGAACTACACAGGCACAACTGCAAAATCCCCCCCTGACAAGCCCCCACATCTCTGTCTGGCAGTGCAAGGCCACCTTTGCAGGGCTAGGTTTTTGTCCCAAGTAGAAAATTTTAAAAAAAACCAAAGAACCCTTTTGAATCTTGGAGGTGTCAAGCACAAAAAGGAGATAAACAACATCTGCTCCTCATAAAATAATAAACACACCAAACTTTTCAAGCTAGAGGCTTCCTGAACGCATTGCACAGTCCCACGTAACGTGACCTTCCAAGAGAGAATTATCACCTCCTGATTTATACTTGCAATATCACATCTCTCCTGCATGAATTTCAAAGTGTATGATAATGTACTACAAGTCCTCAGAGCCAGAGTGAATTGCTGGATAGCTGGCTCAGGATCAAAACGATCAGTATGCCATAAAAATAGCCCCACAGGTTGAGAGAGGAGTTCATTCAGCCTGCTGCCCTGCTCCTGATGATGGCACAAACCTGATACTGCTCTGTGCCCCTTCAGGCAAAGTGTGTTCATCATCCTGGTGCAACAGGCAAAGGGATTCAGCTCCTTGGGAGCTGAACTGTAGCTGGTGTGGGACATGGGTCAGGCCAGGAGGTGTGACAGCCTCGAGGGCTCTGGAGGGATGGGTGACAGCCAGACTTCAGGAGCCTGTGGCCAGACTGCCTCCTCCTCCTCCTCACTAATTTACTGCTCTCCCAGCATTTAGGTCTGCCTGAGGGACTCCTCCCCAGTCTGGAGTTTGAAGACCAGGATGGACTGGATATGCTGGGTAGAGCTGAGAGCCATGAGGGAACTGCAGGTTGATCCCAACACCTCCAATAAGGTTTTTAACAATGCAGGTCTTGGAAATCTCCAGGTGAACATGTGCACCTGTGAAAATGTACACAAAAGTGAGCTGGGGGGAACAAACTTTGGGTAAATGACTTCATTAGCTGAATCTGATGCCCAGAGAGGTTCCCTGGAACAGAGGCTGGCCAGAGTTAAAGGAATAAAGTGGGGATTTATTAAAAGGCCTTCAAAGGATACACCCTGGGCAGTGCAAGAGCCTGGCTGAGGATACACCCAGGATGGATCCAGGATGGACCCAAGATGGACCCAGGATGGAGCCAGGATGGAGCCAGGATGGAGCCAGGATGGAACCAGGATGGAGCCAGGATGGAGCCAGGATGGAACCAGGATAAACCCAGGATGGAGCCAGGATGGAGCCAGGATGGAACCAGGATGGAGCCAGGATGGAGCCAGGATGGAGCCAGGATGGAGCCAGGATGGAGTTTCATGAGTTCTCACACTTTTTGAGTTGTGCTCCATTTCCATCCTGGGGTTAATTGTGCAATTCCAGCTCCAGGTTTGCAGTCCCATCCTCCCAGGTTGCTCTCCTCAATTTCCTGCTGTTTGCACCTCTTGGGCCTGGAGCTGCAGCGGTGTCCTTGGTTCTGGGGCTGGGAAAGGATTGTTGTGTCTGACTGAGCTGTGAGGAGAACTTGCTACCACGTTCTGTGGAGCTCAGAGTCACACACTAAGGCAGTGCAGAATCTGGAAATATCAAAGCTAGAACTTAAGGCATCAAAGCTGGAATTGGAAGATTAACTCCCAATATGCAAACGAACCAAACCTATAAAAGTATGAAAACCCACGACCCATCATCCATTTTTGGGTGTAGCCTGTGGGGGGGCTCCATCTGAAATGTACCTGAAGTCCCTTCAATAAATATAACCGCTTTCTATTCCCTGAACTTTGTCTGGGCTCTGTTTTTAGGCAGCCCACAAAGGCACCAGCAGAGCTCCACGTGGGCTGTGGTGCAGGCTGGCTCTGCAGCACCCACTGCCACCATGTCCCACACACTCCAGGGTGCCTCTGACACAGATCCTGACAGGTTTAACCATCACAGCTTCAGACCTGGTCCTGCTGCCCCAGCAAAGATCCCCGTGCAGGGGCACACACACCGGGAGCAGGAGAGCGCGCAGCACACGCCTGGCAGGAAACACAACGCAAACCATCCGTCTGTAATCCCTGATAGCTCACTGGAAATAAAACCACGGGCTTGGAGGAAATGCCTGACTGATAGTGTAAGCACTCAGGGAAATGTGTCCAGGCTGGCAGGCTGATTTTCATCACTCAGGCTGCTCTATTCTTTGAAGATATGTCACTTCCCTGGACCATGCAGCTGTGTGCTTGAAACTCACACTAGAGGGACAAAATGATTTGTTCATGATCTTAATGTTTAGCCCTTTCACGGAAAAAAATTCCAGCACTTCCATCTTTTGTGAGTCTGAAAGGCTCATTCAGATTTTACGGATCTGCCTTAGCTTTTCTATTTCAATTATTTATTTGAAGCCTGAGCAGGCGATTTGATGAATGAAAGAGAGAGAGGGTGGACAAGGAAGCACACAAATATTGTACTGTATATAATTTTGCCAATTACCACGCAACAGTCCTCAACCAGTTGAGAAGATTTAATATTTTTGGTATGCTACTACACGGGCTTTCTTTCATTTCCTTGTTGCTTTCCTCTTTCCTTATTATTAATTAATCTATTCAATCACAAGAGAATTTAATTTTAGAAACTGATCATGATGTTTTTGCCTACACAGAGCAGTATCTTCAGGAAACCAATGCCCTGATCCAAGAAAACCAAAGCACTGGATTCCAGAGCTGGAGGGATATTCACTTCTTTCAAGGCTGTTTATGCAAAGATGTTGAATTTCTCACCCCTGCTTCTTCTATGCACATTTTTACAATTTTAACCTTCTGCATACACACGTGGCTGATTTCCTCCCTTCCATCTCAACCAATATACAGAAATTATAATTTTAATAGTAAATAGTGATTTAAATTTTAATAGTAAGATGCTGTTATTTCAGGTGTCACTAGTGGCAGCCCCATCCTGGGAAAGGTGGTTGTGTGTCTGTCAGTGAGGCAGGTAAAGCACAGAACATCCCATCAATGTATTTGATTCTTCATTTAACTCACTGTGGGGCTTTTTTCTTTCTGCAGTGGCAGATTAAGCTGGCAGTGAGACCCAGTGCAACTCCTCCCTCCTCAAAGTGAGTTTTGAATCTGCCCCTACACATCTACAAACCTGCTGGCTTCCCCATATGATTGAAAAGGTATTTTTGGAGTACTCCTTGCACAAAAAAAAAATTTAAAAAAAATCCCCTGAGGGAATCATTTAATAAAGAATGGTAATTCTTGCAAAGCTCTTAATGCCAACTTATTTCCCAGCAAAGATATTCATTCAACATTTTGTTGAATTTTCTGTTTTGTTCACCAGGACAATCTCCACATACAGTGCCATACTATTTCTTTTCATTCTGTATTTTCCAGAGGCCTGCTCTGTTGGGGAGTGTGAAATTTAGGCCTGAAAACATTGACTATTTTTTGAATCTAACCCTAAGGTCTCTGAGCTACTAAATTATTTCTTAAGCAGAACCAGCACACTCTTCATTTAAGATCATTCAGCATCCTCTTGATTATGGTCTGTCGTTACTTAAACTGCTGGAAAACTTTAGCTAGTCAGAAAGTTTTACACTGATCGTATTTTGCCAGTAAAATTTTAACTATGACATAGTTAAAGAGACATCTTTCATAGCTGCTGACTGAATATTAATCTGATTTTTTATTTCCACTAGACTCCATTAGAATGTAACTAAACATTAAAAATGAGCACTGGATTCAGTGACACTTATTCCCCTGCTGCCCATCATTATGTGACTCCTGAGTCCTGTTTCTCTTCATCCCATTTGAGGTCCCATCCATCTGATTTATGGAGCAAGCTGTGGCAGGAAGTGGAAAGGAATTTTAAATCAGCACTCACTCGTCAGACTTCAATCCTAAGTGCAAAACACGGTATTAAAGCAAGACTGAAAGCTTTCTTAGAAGGAAATACCTCCTTTCTCAGGGCTGCAGGGAACAGCAGAGGTAATGGCATGAGCGGCCAGGAGCTTTCCAAGACTCAGCTGCTCTGCACCTGTGTGCCAGCAGGCAGGGGAGAGCTGCAGGTGGGCTCCAACACGCAGAGCACACTCCACTTTATGACTTAATGGTGCTGAGAAGCAGCACTGCAGGATCAATGGTGCTGAGAGGAGCCTTTCCACATCTCAGAGCTTCCCACACTGATCTGCAATTACCCTGCAAACTGTCCACTTACTGCTCTGTCCTGGAAGATGATGCCTTTTCCAAGAGACATTGAGGGGTTTCATTTCTGCTGCTCGGCTTGCTTTTCCATCTTAAACTTCCAAAGGATTCGTGCTGTCTGACATATGGTGCTTATACTATCTGCACTGTTGAATTACTGCTTCAAAAATGATACAAGCCTATTTTAATTAGATTTATGGGAAATCTTCCTAAGGCAAATTCTTCCCAGTTGCAATTACAGAGCACACCTGAGATAAAGGGACGGCAGCAGGAGGAATTATCTTTCTTTCAACATGAAATGTAGTTCATTTGGTTATTTTCATTATCAAAAGAGGTAATAATATTTTCAAAAGAAGCCAAGTGGCTCATCTTTATGAATCATTAACCGTCTATCCATAAATATGCACAAAGCTGCAAGAAATGAAGGAAATGAGGTTTCCTGCCCTCGAGAGTGTACAAAATGATGCTATAGACAAACTTGCTGTGGCAGCAAAGCACTGGGGAACACCTCTCACTTGAACTGTGTGTGCAGTATGAGCAAGGACTCAAAATTACCACAGCAAAATTTCCCTAAGATCCTTCAAGACAAGCGGATGCCTCTGGACTTTGGGTGCTGAACCCCGGGGGTGCAGAACTGCCTCTCTTTGGGATGAATCCAATGCACCTTCCCAGGTCCTGAGCAGGACTGGGAGCAGCAGCCCTTTTGTCAACCTGCCTCTTCCCACGCAGCTTTTTGCTTTTTAAAGCCCTTTTACAGCCCTTTGCCCTCTTCTGCCCAGCATTTTGGGAGGCACAGCCCCACCCCAGATGTGCAGAAGGCAGCTCTTACAGACATGAGGGCAGGGAAAGCACAAGCAGAGGGAGAAAATGGGGTCAAGAAGTAGGAGAAAACACATGAAAACACATTGTCTTTTGCTCTCTCCATTACTCAGAATTCAGCAGCCCCCCATCACCATAAAGTGCCCAAAACAAGGCAGACATTGAAAAGAAACCCACCCAAAGGTTAGTGATGTATCAGTGAAGGCAGGCTGAAGATGAGTATTAGTGCCTGCTAACTCCAGGATGCTCCTGCACTGGCTTTGCAAGAAGCACTGGTTGTTTTTATCACTATCTGCAGAAAATAAAATTGTATTTCATGCAAAAAGCTGCTCTGATTAAATGGAACAGCTGATGAGAAGTAACCCCCTCAAACTGTGTTAACACCTGGTCCATTTAGCTTCTGCTTTGAATGAGATTTTCCAGTTGAATTCTGAGTTGCTCAGGGAGGGAGGTGCTGACATCCCCTTCCTACGGCCCTGCTGGGAAAGGTGCAGTGGCATGTTTGGGCTGTTTGGGCTGTGAGCTAAATGGGAACTCATATGTTGTCACTAATGTAAACCACCATTTTCAGCACAAAAGTTATGTTTTTGGAGATGTGGTAACAGTAATGTTAAATTTAACTAAATGCTGCAGGTGACTTTCATGCACACTAAACACAGCTAGGACTGTATATGCAGATCTGTGGCCTCAGCTGCATTTTGTTAGGTAAAATCCCATGATATCTATATTATTACACCATAAATGTAGCTTTTTTCTAAATATATTACCTGTTAATTGTGGCTGATAGAGAGGTCACCAGGACACTGACCTGAACAGAACACTTAAATGACAACAAACTGCAGAACAACAAAAATCTGCAGCAAACAAAAAAAGACCAAATCAAGAAGAAGATGATCTTTAAGGTTCCTTTCAACACAAAATCTATATTATATAACACCAGGGTATTAAACAAGTCTGATAGAACAAAAACTCTTGAATTCAGCATCTAAGGTAGAGCTACATAATATGATACAGGACCTATGAAGTCCTTGCTTTCCCTGCAAGTAAATATTTTAAAGTATTCATATAAGAGCTGCACACGAGATTCTTATGTGGAACTCTGGAGCAGCTCAGTCTCATTAGCAATCCTAAATCCCTGGAAAAAACAATACAAATAAAATATATTCCTGTCCTTTCAAACAGTGTTTTAAAATGTTTTTCAGGAACATGCAATTATCCTAGCTGGGAATGGAATGAAAACTAAATAGAAACATGTGTAATCATTTCCTTAATAATGTTCTAATTTACTAGATGGATAAGCCCAACATCCATTCCATGTAGGAGAGATGATTTTAGCTCCTTGCAGCTATGGAAGTTCTGGGACAATCTTCTAAACCCAGCACACAACCGTGCTTGATGAGGCATTCATGAAATCCTGGCTTTGTCACACTCAGTGGGGCAGCAGGGGTGTCCCAAAGGATGGATCTGAGATCTCAAAATCTGGTCTGAGAAAACAAAAAGGCTTTCCATCTTAGGAGAGATGGCTGAAAGGGTCCCTTTTTATGCTCACTATTATCACATTCACAACTTTTCTGCACACCACTGATTGCTGTACTTCTTCTAATGTTCCTCCCAGCCCCTGACTCCTTCTTCTCTTGACAAGTCCTTACATTTTACATATAAAATATATATATATATATAATTCTGCCCTGACTGTGTGCTTTGGATGCTTAACTGAAGACACCCAAAATGGAAGCAGCAAGACAGGTATCAAATGTTAAGAGTGGTCAAATGGTCACTTGTACAAGTATTAGCTTGCTTTTGCAACAGTCAGTATTGAACTCTTGGCTCAATAATCCTGATGCACTCCTCAGTCCCAGTCAATATCCATTTAATATTTCATGCTCAAGCTAACCAGTGAGCACCAAATAAATCTGCCTCCCTGGGCTCTGGGAAGCACACAGGAGCTGCACCCAGCCCAGGGATGCTCCCCACACGCTCTTGGGGACGTTCCCAGCTGTCCCCACTGCTGTCCCCTCTCTCTGCAGCTCGCTCTGGCCTGTCCTCAGAGGGAAGCAGATGACAAACCTGCAGCTCTTTGGCTCTCTGTGCTCCCTCTGCTCCGAGCATTCAGCCTCTTTAGAACATGGGGAAGCCTCAGGAAGCTCAGAGCTGTAATCCTGATGGCAGAGCTGCTCCTGCTGCTGGAAGCCGTGCTGTCATCTGAAGATGGATCACTTCTCTCCAGTGCATCTTCTGCTGCTACTGCCTGTGCCTTCAGCTCCGTGGGGCTCGGGGGTCAGGACTTCTCTGGGCTTGTTTAAGGAGTAAAAGAAAGCAAAGGCTTTCATTCCTTCTCACTCTGCTTTTCCTGGCTGTCCTGCAGAGTGGGGGGGTCACCTTTCAGGTATTCTCCATCCCCAGCTGCTGGCCAAGGAAGGCACTGGAGCAGCAGGAGGAAGTGTTTGGGCTTTGCCTGTCCCCCATATCCTCCCTTATTCCTCAGAAGAATAATTGGGTTTATACAGGGAAAGACTAAGTTTGCTCTCAATGGGGGAGATGTCACTTCCCCAAAGCAGAGGGAATTGTGTTTTACTCTTAGTGTGAGAACATGACTGGCATTACAGCCTCTCTGGGGTGATGGCAGAGCTCCACCACTGCACCAAATTCACCTCTCCACGATTCCCATCGGGTTTTCCCTCACAATGCCCCCTCTTAGATGAGAGATGCTATTTTTCATCTGAGAGCCTAAGAGTGGCAAACTTGCCCAAGCACAGCAATGATGGCAAGACTGAGCCTAAATCTGGGTAAGCACAAAATTCTGTCCTTCTCACTCACAGTGCTTCCAACCAAAACTGAGCAGATAATTTGATTTTCAGGACGTGTACAAGGAACTCCACTCATTAGCCAGCTGAGTGAGCACAAGCTAAACAAGAACACCCAGGACCACACTTCAACTGCTCCCATTCTTTGTACATTTTCAATTTAGCAATTACATTCCAAAGGTTTGTGTATCACAAAACATAAACAAACAAACAAAAATGAAAAAGGTGAGGAAAACACAGCAAATTATGTTTACTAAGAAAAAGGACAAAACCAGCAACCAGCACCAAGCTTGCAGGACTAAAGGCAGCAGCAGCAGCAGCTCGTGTCTCCAGTGCTCTGGAGGAACTGGCATGACAGGGACACAGTGGGACAGAGGGTGGCACCTCCAGAGCCATTCCTGCAGCCCTGGCTGCTGCTGCTGGAGCCAGACCCAGCCTACAGCTCCTGCTTCTAATTACTGGGCATTACTGCTCCTCAGGAAACTTCTCATTTCCAGATCACAGCTCTGGAGATCAGGCTCCTTCCTAGTTATCTACAGATCCTTTTGAACCCAGATTCCTCCAGGGATGTTTTAAATTGCACATTTTGTCATAGTGACAGAGACCTGTGCTCCTCAAACTCCCTGTGATTGTGCCTGCAAAGTTCTGGGGTAGGCGGAAACTTCACCGTTTGTTTTGGGGTGAAAGTCTGAACTTGTAGACTTTTAGGAAAAGCAAAATTGTTTCAAATTTAATTTCTCTTTTATGTTACTGCTTCAAGTTTTGGCATTCAGAAACCTCAGATGCAGGGGAACAAAATTAAAAGGGAACTCAATTAAATTAGTGGCTCCCAAAGTTGTGTCTATAGCACTGGCTGGCCTCCTGATCTCCAGATGAAATAAAACAGATGTGAGGGGAAATTAATGGAGCAGCCAAAGTAAACGATGTGACTCGGTCAAAAGGAACTCCCTCTCCCCCACCAGATTTCAAGACTCCCCCTTGCAGCAGAGCCAGCTGAAGGGATATAAATACTTTGCCATTTACACCTGGTTGAAGTTTTCTGGATTTCATTTCCCCCCTCCAATTTTTCCTCTTCCTTTCCTCTCCCCCTTGTTCCATCCATCCCCTGCACAGGTATACATGCACACATGTGAACACACCGAGATGGAAATGCACAGCACATTTTGGGTTGAATTAAAAACCCCCATGATTTGCAGGCTAACATATTCTGAAATGTGAAATGCTGCCTAAATACTGTGTAGAAAATTGCAAAGTGAGTCACTGAGACAATTTTTGGAGACTCGGTTCGGTGTTGGAGCTCCAGCATTAGATATTAGTTAGCATTTTGTGCAGGGTGGCTTTAAGTTAACACCAATTATTACCATCAGCCCTGTCATTAAAACAACTATTCTCTCTCATATTGCTTGGACTTTTCTAGTAGCACTTTCTTTCAAACATAAATTGTGCAAAGCGTGTGAACAGCTACAGTGTTTTCATTAAGCATTATTGATATCTCAGTTTATTATTTCATCTTGTTCTGCTTGTAAAAAAGTTTGGGACAGCAGACCAGATGCTCAGCAGCACCTGGGATGAGCCTGCCAGGCTGAGGAAAACCATTCTGCCAACTCAGTGGAAACAAGCAACACACCACTCAGAAAGGGACTTCAACCAGCTGATGTGCACAGGGGAGGCTCGTCTGACAACAGAGCTGATTTATGGAAAAAAGAATATCTTTAATGGGAAATCTGAGAGAGAGACAGAGCCAGGATGGAGGTGAAGAGCAAAATGCAGGGCAAACTTGTGTCATGTCCAGCTGCCAGGGCTCAGCCAGCAGCTGGCTGTGAGAGAAAGGGATGATGTTCACAAACTGCACGATGGGCTGATCTGAGCCCAAAGGAAGAAAAATGTCTAGGCACCTATTATTGACTCTAAATCTACTCATTTGCTGTGCAAAGATCATTCAGAAGCATCTGAGGGATCTGGGGTCCATTTGGAGGCTCCAGGCCCCCATCCCAGTTTCTCTGGATGGTGGAAGCAGAGAGCCCTGGGGAGCAATCCATGCCCTGACACACAATCTCCGTCTGCTCCTCGCCTGCCTCGTGTGCTTTGGGCTCACTGAAAAGCCCGTCACCGCCTTCCTGCTCAATTAAAACCGGGAAAAATCCACACAAACCATTTGTTGAAGTGTTGTGAATACCCCCACAAAATAAACTTAAAGCCAACGTGAATTGGCAGGGCTTCATTTTCCCTCATGAATATGCATAACTAATATAGAAAATGCTAATCTTGCCCTCCTCCACTTCCTTTCTGCCTTCTCCGTCTGCCCCTTTTGGAATTAAGCACTTATCTCCTATGGAGTGAATAGGGCTCCATTATGTGGAGGGCTGCAGAATTTTAATGAATTGAAAAATATAGTTAATTATGGAAAAAAGACATCTTCTGCACTTTTTCATGTAAATTAGACAAATTAATTGGTGTTCGGTATTTTTTTAAACACATACAGCCCTGCGAGGGAAGGAAAAAAAGCCACTTGACAATTCAGCACTGGAATGGTGACAGAGAAAGGAAATCTGAGGGGGCACTTCTGATCATGCACTAACCCAGCCCCCAAAGTGACGACCACCTAATTCCAAGCAGCATCGTGAGGAACCCAGGCAAGGCTGTTTGCACAGAGTTATTCATTTTTGATGTTTTCACCTCTTTGGGCTGCCAGATCTCAAGCACACGTATCAACAGCTGGGTCTGAGCACAGCTCAGGGTGGGAATTGTGTGGGATCTCCCCCAGCATCGCTGCTGCCACCTCCCTGCCCACTGCCCTCCGAGTGACACCGTGGTCACTGTCCCCTGATGGGAACAGTGTCCAGCTGGGGACAGCTGCACTCACTCTATTAGGTGAGCTTTTGGTTACACTTTACCAGCATTTCCATCCAGCAAATTCAAAACTGTACCAAGCTGTTCTGCTTGAAACCCTGTCCACAAAGAAAGCACGGCAAATTGCACAGGCTCTAGCAGTGAACGGTAAAAAATATTAAATATACTCCAGGAGAGTCTGAGTCCTTCAAAAAACAACGTAAATCTGCACTGCTGACCTAAATAAAGCACCTACATCCTGCTCTGGCTGCCCAAATCAATAGCCATGTGTGGAAGGAGACACTATTTGCTGCAGGTGGGTTAAAGGAGCTCTGTTTAACCAGAGCTTAGAGCAGAGCACTCTGTCAGCTGCAGTGAAAGGAATGGGTTTATTCCTCAAAATGTGAAATTTACTCTGGATACTTTCAGAGAGGGTTACTGTCACAAAACAACACAGCAGCAGCAATAACAGCATCTATTAAAATGACTATATAAAACATGGCACGGCGTATTAGGGCTGCTCTTTATAAATAACACTGCACTCTTCCATTGCAACTGGCATCTGGAACAGAAGCATTCAGGCTGATTTATTTCAGTGGAGCAGGGCAGCACTACCACACTGTATTGTTTTTTTTTAATGTGGCTGTGCTGGAGAAGCACCCCACTTGGAAAAACTGAACCCAGAGTGCTGGAACACAATTTCATATCCTGAGAACCTCTAAAGCAGTGCACAGAAATGGGTATTTGAGGGATTGGGGTATGAGCTTTCTGAAATGCTGTTTGCCCTGACACACCCCGTGGTCCAGCACATTGCTCCCCTAATTTCATATATGCATTCTGTGGACCTTTACTGGCATGTGGAAGAAAGTATTTTCCCTTTTGTCTTAATATATCCCAACTGGTGTGGCTTCTACCTGTTTAAGGTACTTTAATACCTAATGATACTAAATGAAGATTTGAGTCTTTGGGTGCTCTACAAGCCCAAAACACAGGAGATGCTCATGAAGATGAAGGTGCTGATGCAGCCAAGGAGCTCCTTCCTCACAAGGAGATGCCAAAGCAGGAACCTAACTCAAAGGTTTAAATATTTCTCTTCCCCTGCCTTAAACAGAAAAGGATCCTTTGGACACTAAAAAGGGCTAAAGTTAACCTTTAACAGCATTCCTGTATCTCCTCATCAAAGAGGTTAAATGAAAACATCTGAAGTGATTCCGAGTTCAAAATATTACAAATATTAACAAAATGAACTTCATAACATTAATATGACGTAAACACAAGAAAACTTTATTCCTCACTCTACAAATGGAGTAATTGACATTATTTAGATGGATCTTAACATTCAAGTAATATTAAAAAAATCCAAATTAAAAAGTAACTTGACTCTGATGGAAGAATGATAAATGCTGAAGGCAAATTTATCCAAGTGAGAGTTCAAAGCCCTGCAAACCGCAGCTGATCCTCACTGACATGAAGAGAGCATGCCTGAGAGATATCAGGGCTTGTTTCAGGAACTGATTTGTTTGAAACATGAAACACTTCTTAGAAAAAAAGCTGCTGATTAGAACTTTTTAAGAGGCAGTCAGTAAGTCAGTGAGTTGGGCAGAGGATGAACTTTGTTGTGGGTCATCTGCAGACAAGTTGAAACGTGGAAGTGCTGAAAGCATTAGCAACAAACTCTAACCAGATTAAATTCCTGTAGGAAAACCTGCCTGTTCCCTGGAAACATTTGTGCCTTGTTAGGATCTTTAGAAGATTAGGAAGAGTTCAGCATCACAATTTTAAGCACTGGAAGGAACCTCTGCTAACCTTTCTATGTTTCATTTTATTGATCATGATTTTAACCTAAAAAGCCCCTCCACACAGGGTTCTTTTCACCCCCAGTCTCTTTGAAGCATGCTACAGCTGGTTTACATTTTATTGTCAGATAATACACCTAGGATCAAATGTCCTTGGAAATCCATGTAGGTTTTTAGGGCTATCTGGATCAGGCACTGAATTGGCATTGAAGCAGTTCAGCATCTCCTGAAATAGCAGATGCTACATCCCACCTCTAGCCACTGATGAAAATTATTTTGAGTCCTTTGCTGAAAAGAATGGAATGAAGCAGCTTCCTCCCAACCAGGCCTAGAAAACAAGAGAACCAGTGAGCAGTGTCCTTCTTTGTACAGACACTTTAAATGGGATATGCAATTGCCTTAGATAGATGTATCTGACAGAGCCATCAGAAATCACCTAAGCAAGATCCTATAGCTCGGCTTTGCTCTGCATTTCCTTCTAGCCAGACTTGTCTGGGCTCCTGTTTTCTCAGGATACCTCATAAAACACAATCACAACTGAGGGTGCAATATGTGGAAATACAGCTCTGAGTTTAAGTTTCAACACTACTGGTACATCTAATTCAAATCTAAAGCAACTCACGTTCTGCTGTGGACAGGGAGAGTGACAAGACTGAGCAGCACAAGATGATAAAATCCCCTTCAGCAGGTACTCCACAGCTGGAACACCGTGGATCCCACACGAATTAATGGGCTCTGCTGGTGAGGAGTGAATCAGCCTATTTCAAGTAGCACCAGTTTGCTCTACACTGCAATTTCATCTGTCAGCTAAAACATCCTGAATGTTGCATGATCAGTTGCAGTGTGTTGATTTGAAAAGGCTCTGAAATCCCAGGCTCTGTGTTTCCTGCACTGCAATCAGGACCAGCTTCAGCAGAGCTCCTGTGGGAAGCAGGATGTGCCTGGCTGGGTACAGCTGCTCAAAGCTCAGCTTCCCCACAAGGATCCATCAGCATGGAAGTAGCCTCGATTAAAGGGAGTGGAGAGAGCACCCATTTCCCTGCTATACTGAAGCCTCTGGAGAAGCAAAGGATAGCTGTCAATCCAAGGTGCCATCCAGACAGGCATGAAAGGGCTGCAGCAGAGTTCTGAGCACTGCAGAGCAGCCTTCACCTCCTGCCAGGGCCACAGCAAACAGCCCTGGGGTGCAGCTGCAGCAGCACAGACACAGCTGGACACCTCTGCAGGCTGTGACATCTGCTGGATGCTCTGGTGGCTGCAGCACACATAGTCCTGAGTCAGGCTGCTTCAAAATATGAGCCCAAGAAACATCCCCTGAGCTCAGGCCACACATCTCTGAAAAACAGAAACATGGGTAAGCCTCACACACTCCCCAGGTAGAATGTGTAACTGATAGGTCAAGTTTTTCCATCCATTTAAGTAACAATTTTGATGTGTCCTATTTATTTTAATGCTTGCTGTCTTGGACATTTGAAGCCTATGAACTGTGAAGATTACAGCTAGTTCGAACTATGGCTGTTTGAGGAGCAGAAAGGAAAAAATAAACCATTTAAGCCTCATTTTATTCTGATAAACAGCAGTCAGCACTAGAAGCATGTCATGCTGATTCAGATATGTTGCCAGAAGCTTTCCCTGCTTGAAGAACTTGCAATCAAAATTGGCAAGGGAGGAAAATGGGGGCACCAGTGAAGAACCAGTGAAGTGAAGGGTGATGCTGCTGAAGTAACTTCCAAGTCTTCACATCCTGACAGACATCCAGTATTCAGGGCACTATTACCATGTGTCACCATTTTCTGGCTGCTATGTGTGATCAAGGCTGGTATGCATGATCAATGAAACTAAAACACTCACAACATACAAAAATTCTGTAAACCCATCATTACCATGCCTGAAGATAGTTGAGAAAAGTAAAAGTACATTTTAAAGAACAGATTCTGGGTAATAATGAATTCAGTTCCCATTATCAAGCTTCATTTATATTTGTCTAGATAATGAATGAGATCTATCTTCCTGATGCTAACAAAATTTATTTGCAAACAGATATTCCCATTGTCCAAAGCACTGGGAGATGCTTCTATCTGATAAACAGACGGTGTACAAAATAAATAGATCTGAATGGCATTTCAAAGATATGATTCATTTATTTCTACTTTATCTGCCTGGAACAAAAAAAAAAAGGAGATCATGATGTTTTTGCTTGAATTCCTCATCTTAGCATGTTTCTTGCAAGAAGCATTAATTATCACCATCTTTCCATTGTATTACCCTGACAGATGCCTTTCAGTTTTTTCAGGTATAGACAGCACAGAATAATCTCAGCGTGTCCTTTAAAATAAATATTCTAGTGTGAAATATATGTTGTGTACACAGAATAAGCATTGTACAGCATTGTTCTGCATGTACCATTTTACAAAAATCCCTTCTACCTTTAATTGTTGCTGAATTTATCGTTGTTACGAGGACAGTGAGATGAAGAAATCTCTTGAACTGGTGGCAAGCTTGCTGAATTTTTAGGGGACACTTTTCTCTAAATAAATCTGTATTTTGAAATAAGTGTCCTTAAAAAGAAACATTTTGAAGCAATGGGATTATAAAATGCTGAAAGACAGAATATTTAGTAAAAAGAGTCCTCTCCCTCAAATGGTCTAGAGGGAATCCCACTGCACTGGAAGTGAGGAAGTTGCAGTTACTCCTCTAATTCCCAGTTTTCCAGGAAAACTTAGAATTTTGCAAGGTCAGAAATGCTGGCAAAGAAAAGGTGATTCCTGTGAAACATATGTTCTCTCATCTTTCCAGTCCAGTGTTCCTCATCCATCACTATGTCCACTATTGCTTTCTAACCCAGAAATAAAGGCAGCTGATTTTCCAGTGACCACGTTATCCCTCACTTCCAACAAATGATCTCATGATATTCCTGTGAAAAATGATGATTCTTAAGTCTCTCTTTAATCTCCATTTTTATTTTGATCATAGCTTTTTGTCCAACTCACTTTTTCCAAAAGCCTTCAGTAAGACTGAAGTGATGTGTGTTTGATGAGCCTCTAGATAAATTTTAGAAAAAGCCCATTTTGCCCAAGCAGAGCCACTCAAACTCTCATGAAATCTGGTTTCCCTTTCAGCATGGCTCAGGTTTGAGCCCTACAAATCTTTATTGCCCTGTTAGGATAAATCCATGAACAGGGGAAGGGGAAGGGGAAGGGGAAGGGGAAGGGGAAGGGGAAGGGGAAGGGGAAGGGGAAGGGGAAGGGGAAGGGATCAATTTGTACCCACTCCCAGCGAGGCTGTGACATGTTCAGCCCATTGCCAGCGAGGTGGGAGGTTCTGAGGTGGCAGGAAGGAGTCCTGTGCCCAGTGCCCAGCCCCTGCTCAGGGTGTGACAGCTGGTGCTCTGAGCAGCCCCAGCAGCAGGACAGCCTGAGCACGTCCAGCTCTCCCCTCTGTGCAACAGCTGGCCTTGCACTCACACTCACCCTTGGAACACCACAGGACGAAGGGACTGTCTGGCTGTCACCAAACAGGAAATGCTGGCAAGGACAGGCACGTCCTTGGGAACACCAGGGGTTTGTCTCTGAGGTGGTAATTAAAGCTGAATTCTCATTTGTCTTCTATGTCCACCCTGAAAACTCCATCTCTGCCAGATAATCATCCTTGGCTTCCATTTGACTTCCCCAATTCCTGCAAGGCTGCCTTCCTCCAGCTGAATGCTGAGAGAGATGCTCATGATGAAATAAATGGCCTTTTATAAAAAAGAAGTCAGGATATTGAGTTCCCAGCCTTGTTTGACCACTTTGCTAGGAAAGGGGCTCTTAGAAGCTCAGCCTCAGCAAGCTCCTATTGAATATTTTGTAATAATAATAATAATAATAATAATAATAATAATAATAATAATAAGTGGTGATGACAACTCTCACTACTAACCTATTCAGCCTTTCTCAGGGACTGGGAAGGATCAGCTATTTTTGTGTGGATTAGCAAAATTATAATTAGAGAGTCTGCTCTGTTTACATTTCACAGCATTCACCATTTGACAGCACCATCTTCAAAGCGTGAAACTGCTTCAACCGAGGTTTTGCATTTCCTCCTCCTCCCTCTCCACACCATGGAACCTCTCTCCTTCCATGGAACACACTGGAAAGCACCTTGTAGAACTTAATGTAGGACATGTGTCTCTCCTGAGGTAAGGCCAGCAGGGAGTTCTTGGCCCTCACCCCCTCCCACAGAACACAGAGCTGGAAGAAAACACTACTTCAGTGAGATGCCTTTTCTCCTCTCTGTGGGACATGGACACTTTACACTGACATTTTCCATGACAGACACTTCAGAGCCTTTACACTGCTCCTTCCACTTCCACCTGGGAATGGGAGCTGGCACCCAATGCTCTGTGCAAAGGCTGGGCCCTGAATGATCCATCAAACAACAGCTACCAAAAAAGAAAGGAAGGAAGCCTGGTTTTTAACAGAATATGTATTTCTCTGAAGCATTTCAATTTCCTAGGACAAACAATTAGTATGATCTTTCAAACAGGTTTAAATATAAGGCTTCAATACCACTCCATCCTGAAAAGAACCCATGTTCCACTGGCAAGTCCCAAAAATGTGAAGGAAGCTGAAAATCTTGGGAGGACCAAACACAAAGATGCAGATAACACATTGCTTCCTTGGGAAACTGCCAGGAACAGAAGTATTGGAACATCAGGAGGAAATCTGTTTTCACAAGATTCCTATCAGAGGGCTATGGGTGCAAACACAGTGGAGAGTTCCTCCCTGCATTCCCAACCCAGGAATGCTCAGCAATTTGAACTCCTGAAACTTTGGCAGTTCATTCATCAAAACTCTGAGCTTTCCTCCTCCTTAAAAAAGTTTTTTTCATTCTTTATTTTCTTCTTTTTTTTATGGGTAACCTTTTGCCTCCTTTTGAGAAGCAGTTTTCTTCTATCCCTGTTTCATCTGCTGATCTGCAACAGGCAAACTTGTCAAATGTCAGCAACACCCAAAATGTCATTAAAGCTTGAACCAACTTTCCTTTTCCTTTTTCCTTTCCTTTCCTTTCCTTTCCTTTCCTTTCCTTTCCTTTCCTTTC
>NC_031778.1:2134351-2138094 GCF_001522545.3 Parus major
CTTTCCTTTCCTTTCCTTTCCTTTCCTTTCCTTTCCTTTCCTTTCCTTTCCTTTCCTTTCCTTTCCTTTCCTTTCCTTTCCTTTCCTTTCCTCTCAAAACAACTCTTCTAAAGACATCCAATTCTTTTCCTCTCAAAACAACTCTTCTAAAGAAATGCAATTCTAAACCCAAAGGAGCTCAAACTCCCAGCACTTGCTTTGGAGCTCTAGCATCTACATGTCCTAAGCCTCAAGTTAAGTATGCAGAGGAATGTTCCAAAAAAATGGTGAAAGAAAACCAGAGTGCAACTTTGGTGAATTGTGAATTTTTCAATAAATCATGTTATGAAGCAACACATCATGTACTTAGAGCTTCCAATAAGGCTGTGATTACACTGGGTATCTTGATATCTCCTATTAATTCTGTAGGAAGGAGGCACTTTTTGAGCTGTTTCCTGGAACCAAAATTGTTCTGAAGCCTTGATCTTATTCCTAATTTAGTCCTGAGCTACTTCTAGCCCTGACTTCACAGCCACCTGGCTGCTGCCACAGATTGCTGTGTTAAGGAGACATGAGAGAGCAAGAACGATTTCCTCCCAGCAGCAAGAGAGTTTCCCAGAGCCCATCAGAGCTTCCCAGGCTGGGCTGTGGATATCCCACAGCTCTGAATCCCCCCAGACAGCCAAGTCTGCCCCTCTGACCTGGAGCCAGCCTGCAGGGAGGGTGACTGGAGGCTCAGCCCTTGTGTTCCCCACCACAGGCTCGCTCTGGCTCTGCACAAACTCCCCCAGGAAACCCCTGCACAAAGAACATTTCTATTCTCAAGCCATTAAATCAGTGTTTGGGAGGATGGCTGTCCAAACACCAGGCACAGGAACACACAGAAACAATCCCATTTCGTCTGACAAACACTCAGAAACATTTGCTTAGACTTTGAAAGCTGCTTCAGGTACACTCCCCTCCTCCCCATGCTGGGCTTGCACAGATCTGCCCCCAGAGTTCCAGGTTACAGTCACTGGATTTTTGAGCAGAAGCTGAGAGCTGCAGCATCACAAGCTGTAACTCAGGGGGATTTCTGCTGGGTCTCTTTGGTGGATTTCCTACCTGCCAAAACATCTGAGCTTTCCTCTAAGCTGGGAACTGCACTGACATGGGATTGGCTTTCTGAAGATCATTTTTTGGGTGTCATCATCTGTCACTGCTAATTATTGCCACGTTGTTGGTCTATGTGAAAAATGGTAGCTAGGTTTTCTGAGAGGTTTCTAACAAAGCTCTCTTGCATTTGAAGCATTAAAGAGACTCTAAAACATTAATAATTTATAGTCATTCAGTCCAAAAAGCACAACAAGTGACTGACAGCTGTCAAATGTATGACATCACCCCTCAATTATATAATATAACAGTTTATGGTCTAATGTGTTCAATAAAAAGAAGAATCCACAGAAAAGCACAGAAACTTAAAGGTGACATCCAGGGGAGAGTTCCTTCCTGAGCTGTTAATTTAGATTTTCTGGAAGCAGTGGGAATGTGCAGTTCCCAGCACAGCAAGGCCTTTCTGAAATGACATTAACTTTCAGCATGTAACCATTACCTCACAATGATCCAAGATCACACATTAGGCTGCTGTACACTATGTGAGAAACTCAAATTCTGCTCTGAAAAATACAGAGAGAATATTTTCCTTTCAATGAAGTGAAGCTCTTAACAATTCTTACTCATTACTGTGTTAGTTATGCAAATACAAAAGCCAACACACAAATCTTCAATGTTTTGGGCTGCAGATCAATTTACTCTTCCCCAGGAGAGGAAGCAGAAAGTGATGGTTTAAAGGGTAAGAACAGGCACATAGAGTTATTTATTTGTCAGTAAGGAGTTTAACTATTCTCACTCTCTAGACCAGAAATCAGCCAAGTTTAACCACATTTTTGTTCACCAAACTGCTGAGTGTAACAGGGGAGCCCAACTGAACACAGGCACAGATGGAACCAGGTGTTCTGTGGGAGGCAGAACGCAGGCTGAGCACCTTTGGTTTTGTGGCCATGGCTGGATTATCTCACTTGTACTGAAGCAGGAGCCCTGACTGAGGCTCTTCTCGCAGCTGAGCCACATGGAGACCTCATTCCTCCCCGTTAATGTGGATTCTTTGGGATAAAGTTCCCAGCCCAGCCTTTCTGTCAGTGGGGCACGAGCAGGAACTCACTCTCCTATTCTCCTTCAAGTTCTATGGTCTCCAGTTATTTTGTTTTTTTGAGGCTAAAACAGTGGTTGGAATGGCTGACAGGTTCAGGAGTTTCTGGGAGGATGAGCAATGTGCCATTGATGGTGAGCAGGGCGTGCTGACCCTCCCTGCTCCGGGATTAGTCCCATGGAGCTACAACCTGCAATCCCTGAGCTTCCCAGGCTCACCCACTGCATGCAGGCATGCAAAGGAGTGAAGGGAAGTGTCCCAGAGCCCTGCTGGAGATGCCTATGCCCTGCCTTCCAGCAGAAACACTCTGCTTCTGACACGTGGAAATGCCATGGGAGCAGCATTTGGACCAGTGAACTTTCCCTGTTATTTCTGCTGCAACCATTTCCCCTCTTTCCAGCTTTTTCAATTGTTCTTAAAAGAACACTAAGAACTTTCAGCTGTAGGAGAAGATTATCTGCTTTCTAACAGCAACAACAATTCAACATTTTCTGCAGTGGTGAGAGGAAAAAACCCTACAAAACAACCTAACCACCCACCCCTTTGAAAGACACTCGTTTGCCTGGAGTTATACCCTTACAATATGAGGAGAGATGGAAGGGAACCTTTATCTTCAAAGAAAATAATGAGCTGCAAGATGCCTCTATTTAAAGATACCACACAAAATTAGCTACATAATTCTCATTTTTGGAGAGGAACCAGCTCCAGGGATGCTGCACAGATCTGAATTTAAATAGTACAATCTTACTGCACAATGAATATCGGCTAGGGCAGGCCTACAGAGAATAGCAAGGAATTAATGGGCAGCCCTCGACACATTTTTAATTAAAAGAATCCAGAACAATAAGTGTGTCTAAAAAACTCCCAGAAGACCTGAAAAAGATGGATCTCAAGGACAGAAAATCCTTTTCAGATCTTCACCCTTGTAAAGGCCATACTTTTCAAGGGTAAAGTGCAAAGTTACAGAAGTGTGTGGAAACTTGGCATCCCAAAACATTCAACAACACAAATTCTTGCTTGTAGATTGAAAATATCCACTAAATTGTATTAAAAGGCCGTAAGACTGGTTATACTGGGTCTTTTTACTGGCATGAGCAGAGCACTTGGTGTATAAATTCAAAAGTATTCACAAAGAAACACCCAGAAGTCAGCTGCTGCTTGGGAGCAGCTGGAGGGATTTGCCCTTGTCCAGGTACAAAGGGCAGCTTTGAGCCAAAACCTGTCTGCCACAGCCATGTACTGTCCTGTGTCCCCTGCAGATGCAGTTTTATGTGATCATGGCAAATTTAGATTTGGGAAGTCACGTTTTAATCTAAAAACATGAACAGGCATTTCTGACCTCTGCCTTAGTCAGGAGCTGCAATACCCTGAGAAGAAATGAACCTGAGCAGCGCCATCAGACACTGCTGAGACTTTTGTCTCACATTGGAGCAGTGCTCCAAAGAGTGGCACCCTGCCTGAACACTCAGTGAGCTTAGAAACCCTGAAGAGAGCATGTTGTCTTGCCTAGAATTTGAAATAATAGTTACTGAATGATGCCTTAGGATTTTAGCTTTGCTATTTTTCAAATCCTGCA
>NC_031778.1:2138454-2176301 GCF_001522545.3 Parus major
GGGAGCCACCCCAAGGCATCAATAAATCATGTGAAGATGAGCAGAGGGCAGGGTGGAAGGGATAAGAGGCTTTTTAAGGATCAAGCACCAGCCATGGAAGTGCAGTGGGCCAGGAGGATTCATACTGGGAGATGCTGCTGTCCAGATTGAGCCCTCTGCATGGGAAATAAGCACAGCAGATGACAGAAAAAGGTATTTTGTATCTTCTTTCAGAGACAGAGGAAGAAAAATATCCTGTCAGTGTGACAGCCACAGGTAACCACCTACTGACAAAGTTTGCAGTGGCATGTGAGCATCCAACTGAGCAAGCAGCTTTTGATTCTGCTGTTTTCAGTCCCTGATGCTCACCACTATTTCCATACATATACACACATCCACAGATGCCAACCCAGCAGATTACAGCTGACAGCTCTCTGAAAGCCACCAAAGTCCAGATATGATGGAAGCCTGTACAAGCTGTTGGAGATATTTCATCTGATTTCTGCCTCATCCAAAGCTCTGTATAAAGCCACGGTGAGGAACAGCATCCTCAAGTCACAGACTGAGCTGCCACCGAGCACTGTGGACTTGCAGGTGCTAAGGAGCACTTTGGGGTGAGGGAGGGACTCAGAGGAAAAAAGATAAAATTCTTCCTCAGCCCCTCATGCTGTCAGGACTCATGGTGCTATTTTCTGTTTAGTCCTAGACTGGCAAATTAAAATACAGCATGTTGGAATTTTCAGGATTTTGTGTTCTTTAAGAAATCAATGTCATTTTTTTCCTTCAGGAGCCAGACTAACCCTGCCTTCTCCTACTTCTCTTATGGGGCTTCCAAAATGGTGGGAGAAACTTGGCTGATTTAACTGCAGCAATGTAAGTGTTATGTGCTTGTAGCTGTGGTTGTCAAGGGTTTAACCCAAATCCAAGGCAGAAGCCAGGGACTAACTGTGAATTTGTTAAATCTCCCTCTTACTGCTCTTCCCTCTGACAGACACTGAGGCTCCAGCTTCACTAAATTCCTATTATTGACCTCTTTGAATGCTTGATACAACCAGAACAGAGGGATGCTGAGACTGACCTGAATTCTGGGGTTTGCAGTGAATTGCCACGTCCCCACACTGCATCCTCCACCCACCTGACTCTTCCCTGGAGAAGCTTGTCCAAGGCTCCCCCACACCCCCACAGGCAGATGGGCTCCTTCACACACGTGGGGCTTCTGCTCCACCCTGCTCCTGTCACCCACTTACCACGGGCAAAATTAAACATTTCATTTACAGCACGGATTGAGAAGAAGGGAGAGAGAAAAAAATGAGAGTAGGAGAGAGCCAGTGCCATCTCTTATCCTCTACAGTCTGTCCACAGCCATTTTTACTCCACAGTTAGATCACCCTGGGAATATTCTCTGACACCCAGACCTACAATATTAATAGAGACCAGGCCAGACTTGCTCTTTTTTAGATGATTTTTAATCCCCCATAAAAAAATGTCGCTGAAATCTGCCCTGGGATGCAACCAATCTCCTCAGGTTTTCTCCACAGAGCAAGATTTCCTTGGATTCGACGTTCCAACAAATGATCCTGTTGTTCCTCTGTTTACCAGCCAGAAGGACGAATGTATTGATCATATGAACCCTCTGAAACTGCCAGAGCCTAGGAGCAGGCAGCACTGCAACTGCACCCACTTTAACTCCTGCTCACCACTTTAACTCCAGCTTGACAATTCACATGGAACTATTTTAGCTCACTCCAGATTACAGTCAGTCAAAATTTTCCCTGCCTGAACTGATAAAAAAAAGCATCCAGGCACAAACACAAACCTGTTCTCAGTTAATCAAACCAGCACCAGGCCAGAGTCCCAGCTGAAAGCGTGCACAGGCTGAACACAACGCCCTGCACCCTCCTCCCCTTCACAAAGTGCATCTCTCAGGCATTTCTTCCATCAGTCTTCTCTCAGGAATCAAGCTGCCATATGTGCTGACGTGTCAGTGTAGCCCAAAACCTCTTGAAACAGGAGGAATGGGCAAGGAGAGAAATCTCCTGCACAGCTAAAATTGGCTGTGGAAATGTGGTTGGGCTGCATCACTTCCAAATGCTGCTGGAGGAGCAGACAGGCAGGACAGCTTGGGTTGCCTAAAAGAACACAGCCCAGAAATTTCAAAGCCTTTACTAGAATTGTTATGTTGCACAGAGCTACTTTTTGCCTCCCTATGAAATAAGGCACTTTCTTACTGTCCTGGGCCCCACCTGTCACAGGTTTTACAGAGCACCATTTAGCTCTTCTGATTGACTTTTACATGTCATAATTTCTCCTTCATTCACTTCAGTATTTTTCTTTTCTTACTTTTGCTACCTTTGAAATTGTAAAGTGCTTTTCCCTTGCCACCGACCTGGGATGGTTTATGACCAGCTAATTCTATTTCCAGAATGTGCACTCATGACTTTCTGGCTTTTACCATTACACTTGGAAGCTAAAGAGAAACTTCTTATTTCCAAAAGAAATTATTCCCATTTTCAAAGTAATGGAATATATTTAGTTCTGCTTGACTGTCTCAGAATTAAGTAGCAGTTTATTATATTTTGTTTGGATTATTAGTTAATATATCATATTACCAACACAGAAAGTATTCTATGTGGCTGCTTACTGGTGAGCAATTTGCTTGGAAGTGATTAGCAAAGCTACACAAAAAAACCCTCAAAAATATTTTAACCAAAACAGAAATAATCTTTATAATCAGGAAGTATAATATTGCTTCATATGGTTCATAAACACTCTAACTTAAGTCCAAAATTGAACTTTAATACTCAAAGTGATTAATTTTATACACCTCAGTTAGAACTTCTGTATGGTGCTGCATGACTCAGAATTACCCCTGAGATCAGAACTTCACGGAACACAGCTCTTTAACATTAAACTTTTATTTGAGGGACTGGCACAAATGGTCAGCTTCATCAAGGGGTTCAAAGAGCCTGCAGCTTGCCACAGCCCCTGGCCCCTTTATGACTTCATCCAGCCCCAATTATAAGGCCTAAGACAAATCTCAGGCTTTCCATTTACCCTTCTGAAACCCATTTGATATTATTAGATTCTCTCATTTCAAATGCCACATCAAATATGGCTCAGTGTCATTTTCCTCCAGTGAAGCACGAGCCATATTTCATTATGTTACCCAATAACAACATTGTTTGTCTCCAGTTCACTCCCATGAACATGTCACTTTGAAAAACTGCCGTGAGAGGCTCCTCTTATAGGTCCTGAAAGCAAACAAGACACAGCCCTGAAACGATGCTGAGCACTTTCTGATTCTGTTTGCAAGGCTGATCACTTGGATCTGCACATATGGCAGCATTCAAAACACTCCATGCTTCCTTATCAGCAGGCTACATTCTGGTTATTTGCTTCTGGCTATTAAAAGCTCTGTTCAAATTTGACTATCACTTGAATCCACTTCAATTAGTTATTAGACATACTTTTGTAACTGTGAAAAAAGTCCTCATCACATAGAAAGAAATATCTTCCATATCAGAATTATTAATAAATTAGAGCTGGAAACCTTTTCTAAATATTGGAAACGACAGACTGTGTACCTCAGCTTTTTTTTCCTTTTAGTTACATACATTAAAATCATGTAGAAGCCAACCTAAATCCATCTTCAGATGTGCCTGAACTGTGTAAGACTGAGGACACATTGTGGCTGCTTCTAAACAATTCAAGCCTGTTACCTGTCTGTCTGGGGTGTCTGTCTGTGTGCTGGGGTTTGCACACACAAACACCTGGGCAGGAGGAGGAGGAAACACGAGGAGGAAACGGGGGCTAAATGAGAGTGGGCTGGCTGAGGTTGCTGTGATTCCCTCTGTTGTTAATGGAGAAGGGTAATGGAGTAAAAGCCTCAAGATTTTGATTTATCCTCTCCAAGATACGCCAAGAGTTCAACTTCAGAAGGCTTGCAGGCCCTGCATCTCATTTATTTCTGAGCATGCACATAGCTGTAATTACACACAGTGTGAATAGCCAGAGGAATTATTTCCATCTTTAAAGTTAGGGACACAGGTAAAGACTGACTCTGGGCTTGAGCAGGGTTACACATGCTGGGTCTTGTTTGCTTTGCTAGACCAACGTTAGCTTCAGCAATCACTCACCAAGGCTGCTGTATTAACCCCTTGGGAGCTCTCAGCTGCTCTAAGAGGCAGAGAACTCCACTGCTGCCTTGAACACGTCCTGCACGTGTCTGTGAGAGGCTCCTGCTCGCTGAGCACCAGCAACTCTCAAACCTTTGGGGTGGAGGAAGCCCCTGGGTGAGATTTCCCTGCTACCAGGCTCCCCAAAGGAGGGCTCTGCTCCAGAGTGATGCCTGGGGTCTCTGCACAGCTCCAAAGGCAGCTTGATGGGATGGAAGAGGCACTGTCTCACACTGCCTCTCATTTCTCACTCTGCTGTCACTCCCCATTCCTGAAGGGACCCAGTGGTCTCCTGGGCCACTCTTCTGCACAATGACAGGTTCATCCACCACATCTGGGACTGGGAATACTCAGCTCCAAATAGAGCCACTCCCACATAACTGCACTGAGGCACGGGCTCATTTCAGATGCAGGAAAAAGGCAAGTGAAATAAATGTATTATCTCATTTAAAATGCATACAGTCCCAGCAAGCAGGATGGATTGGAGGTGTCACTGAACAGTGCATAGTAAATAAATCATATTTGCAATGCAAGACACTTGAGCCAGCCAAAGCCTGAGGTGGTTAGGGGCATAGACACTGAGGGCCTGGACGCTTTCAGGACTACAGAGCTCCAATCTTTAAGCAGCATTTTCCACCATGAAATCACAATTAAAGGTAGAAGTTTCATCTGTGTTCAGGAGGCAGAGCTGTCTGCAAACTCACCAGAGCTGTGGAACACAGCTCATTGCTATTCAAAATGAGCAAATGGCTCCTCGCTGTAACACCCCAGGCTTTCCCCAGCACCACGTGCACAGCAGATTTTCTTCCAACCTGCCAGTGAATGCAAACTCTGTGCTCTGAAAATGGGGTGGCTGCTCCTTAATCAGTGCCCTCCGTTTATTTACATCCACCTGGCTGCTGGGAACACAAGTGCCAGCAGGAATCTGCTTCACACAAGGTGTGGAGCCATCCTGTCTGCCCTGGTCGTCATTTCCTTTGGATGTTTTCCTACAGAACTTCCAGGTATCCCACTACTGAGTCACACAAATGCTCTCCTGCTTTATACACTAGAACATATTTCAGTGTATAAAGGTATAAAGTGCCTATTCTGTGTCCAAGACTTATTGTCCTTGAATTCAAGCTGGACCCTGAGAACACAATAAACAGGAAGAAGTGGGGCATTTAAGAGTAATATAGTTATTTTCATAGAGATAAGCAAGCAAACAAACACAAAGCAGAGGGGCACCAGGGAAGAGATGGAGTCTCTCCCTCTGGAATTATGCAGGACCTGGTTTTACAGGGCCCTGGATAACCTAATCTAAAGCCCTGCTTTCAACAAAAGGCTGGATTGTCTCCAGACTGTCCCTACCAATCTCAAATTATCTATTACTCTGTAGTAATTTACAGACTGGTAAATGCTGGTACAAGATGCTAGAAGACTCAAAATTAAAATATATGTCCCTAAAAATAGTTTTATTGCTAATGCACTTTAAAAAAAAAGCCTTTAATCACAACTGGCTATTACATGACAGCCATTCCCATCAGTGCTGTGTGGGGGTCCCTGCATTTTGTCATTTAAGCTCCACCTAAGCCAGCACACACAATGGACCTAGGCTTGTAGAGCACGCTGAGGAAGGTCTGATTTTTACCATTCCTGACTATCCAGACAGAGCAATGTTTATGGAGAATTGTGCCATATTCTCCAAGGACCAAAGACATTCCTTGCCACATTTTCCTGCTCAGCCCACGAGCTGGCCTTGTACCTGCACAGGGCTGAGCTGAGTTAGGAGCAAACTGAACAGACTGTCTGGGGAGGAATGAAATCAGCTGATACACTCAGTTTGTGGTGCCTTTAAATAATGAAACTAACTCAATTACTGTAAAATTGACTCAAATGAGGCTGATTTTTAGAAGCAACATTTCAATATGGGTAAGAAAGGCCAGTAAAAAGTAAGGAAATTAAAGAGTAGCTATATGCTCCTAAAAGTAACAGACAGCAATAATTAGCATGTGGTAGGGTTTGTAAAATTCCTGCTAAACCTTTTCATATTAGCTGAACTCACATTCTTTGCAAATCTCCAAGTCTTGACACAAAAGCAGAGAGAAAAAAGAAAAAAAAAGGAACAAACAGTTCTAAACAGAAGTGATACACCCTGCTAGGTGGTTCCCTGGCACTCAGTGTGAGCCAGCAGGCAGGGGAGGCTGGCAGTAACCCAGCCTCTGGCCTTGGGGAAGTTCACTGTGGGAATTGTGACCAGTGATATGGATGCAGTTTGTAAGGAGAAATCAGGCTGGCACACACAGAGTGAATGATGGAGAGGTGTTTCCCTGGAGAAGCAGGAATAGCTGCAATGAGGGGAGGTGTCGCAGGGTCAGGATGGCAGAAGTCTCCCAGCCCTGCTGGTGGAGCAGAGGGCTTGGGGAGCCCAGCCCAGCCATCCTGCTCAGCACCCACAGCACTGAGATCCCCCTGCTCTGAACACACTGAAACAAAGCTCGAGGAGTTCTCTGGTCATTTCAGAGCTGCAGCATGCTCCTGATGCAGGAGCAGTACCAACAGTGATCGTGTCAAACTGGCCTTTTTTGATTTTACTAATTAGTTTGATGTACCTGAACACATCTTGCTTTTTTGATTCCAGTTTGGCAGAGGAACTGGTGAAGAGATGTGGAAAATGAGAGTCTGATAACCTAGGATCAATTCTGGGTTTGGTGATCTCTCAGCCTGGCTCAGGGCTGAGTGAGATGTAATATATCTCAAACCTTTCCAAGCACTATGCACAACACCAAAACAGTGCCAGAGTGTCAGAAGCAAAACAGGCCTGTTTTAAGACCAAATTTCTTTAAAGTGACAAAAAATGCTGTTTCACAGCAGTGGTTCTGCCTGAAACAAGAGGATTGTTTCCTTTAGTCTTTCCTATTCACAAATTATGTGTGAGTTTCCCTAAGTAGAAGAGAAAAGCTCCTCCTGGCATAGCCAGGCATTCAGCCTTGCTTTCTAAATTCCAAAGTGCAAGGCAACAGACACTGACAGAAGAGCAGGGTAGAGCAAGAATTCCTCTTTTTTCTCCTTCAGAGACCACACAGTGACCCTGGAAAGTTGTGCCAGCCTCACCTCACAGCCACCATGGTGCTCTTTTGCTCCCCGAGGAGGACATGGCTGATCCCATGGACACACATGGCAGTGATCACAGCTTTTAACTCTCCACACAGTGCAGTTACACTGAGGAGACACTCTGCAAGGACAGACAAGTGAGAAACATCTCACACGAAGCTGTCACAGCTCAGGAACCCAGATCTGAGGCTGCAGGTGCTGCCCATGACCTGCTCCCTTGTGCAGGGACTTTCTGGGGCTGGCACTGGGCAGCCAAATCGGGCATCCAGGAAAGGAAAACCTCTCAGAGGGACACCTGAGCTGGGCCTTTCCCAGCCCAGCTCTGATGCATCCAGCTGTGCTACAATGCAGCCCAAATTCTTGCTGGAATCATGCTGTTTGTTGTAGCTGGGAAGTGGCTGAATTCAGCAGCATTAATCCACCCCCAGCAGCAGTACAGCTCCACTTAGGCTTTACACAACAAGTCTGGGGTTTACATGGCCTTTAGTCCTATTCCTTTACCCTGCTTTTTCTGCCTGGCTGCTCCCTTCAGTAGCAGAACAGAAAGAGAGGAAAATGACCCCATTCTTGCTTTTGGACAATGAGCAATCAATTGTTTGAGACCTTTACCCTAAAGACAACAATGATTAGCCCATAAATCTCTGCTTTCCTTTCCTAATATGCTAAACTTACCACTTCCAAAAATAAGCATGTTATTGTACCTCAGGAATTAGATCAAAAGTAAACACCATGATCACCCTTCTAATGATAATTACTTAATGCACGCAACTCAGAATTACCAGAGTGAAGTTAAAAGAAGAAAATAAGTATTTACATAAAAAAGAACTTCTAATTTCAGGTAATTAGTTCAATGATGATTGCTGACTTTCTATCTATAAAAAAATCAATTCCCACCTAAACCAACAGGCCTGAATCCATGAGTCCTCCCCTCTGTGAGCCCAGTGACAATTGCTGGCCTTGGGTGCTCCCTGCAGCTCCTCGTGCTCCCAGGAGATGCCTGCACCACCCTCTCCACAACAATTCCACCAGAGCATCCAAAACACCTCCCAGTGCTCAGGTTCCACTCAGCAGCTGCAGCAGCTGGGCACCCACACCAAGGGACAGATCCCATATTTATTTATTAGAGTAAGGCTCTTCAAGCTCTCTTTTTCTGTATGTGAAATGCTTTGGCTCAGTTCTAGATTGAAGCAGTAGCTCTGCCCCACTTGGCTCAAGTCACTGCTGAGATTCAATATGTGATTTTGATTTATTAAGACTAATTTCCTGCAATGAGCAAAACAAAACACATACAATGGTCCATCTGGGCAAATAATTCCTGAGAAGGCTTGCAAGACAAATAGCACAGCACACTCTGAGACACAACACATGAATAATAAAAGGCTATTTTAGCATTATATATTTGCTAGCATATAATAAGATATGCTGGATTTACACTGAGGTTTAGATTTGTCTTGTTTTAAAATGCTAAATTCTACTTTAGTGGAGCCAGTATTTCACATTACTGTTCCTACTGAAATCCTGATGCAGGTTCTAGTAATAAAAGGTAATTTATCAATTCTAATTAAAATTATTTCATTATATCTCAGGTCACTATATTTAACAAAACCAAACAAATAACCTGCTGCCCTCAGACCAGCAGAAGTTCACTGATTTCAGCCAGAGATGATATGTATCTCAATTAGCACCAAATTACAATTTTAACATATGCTGCCTATAAAACAATGTTCTGGTGATGTTTCTGCAGTGCACTGGACTAGAAAGAACTCATGGACAAACTTCTGGCTTTGACAGGACTTTTAGTGCCACAACACAACCAAGGTTAGAGCTTCCAAATTACTTTGCTTTTTAAAATCTAAGAGGACTGGAGAGAAGAAAACCACTGCCCACAGCCTGGAGCTGCCCAGCCCTGAATGAAGAGATCCCCCAGCTCCAGATGAACAGCCCAGGGACTGAACCACTGTCAGCTGCTCTGCTTTTAGATATATATATATATATATATATATATATATATATATGCTGATAGATAGATAGATATACATAGACTTCCTACAAAATAGAAAACCTCACAAAAATATCCTTCTCAGTCCTTGAGTAAACTGAATTGTTTTAAGGGTTGGGATCAATTGTTTCATTGCATATGGATTATGAAAAAGATCACAGTTTATCTCAGAGCTGACCATTCAGCATCTAGATCTGGAAGCAAAGACATGTTTGACTTAGCAGGGGAGAAGAAAAACTGCCCATTAATCTAATAAGGATAAACACATTGGAAAAAAATAGGATAAGAAACAAACTATATAATTGATGAAGTAATCTGAGATAATAGTTTGACTATAAGGGTGAACAATTTTTATAGAGAAGGGCAGGAAATAAATAACCCAAAATAATACAGTTCATCTGGTCTTTCCTGGTCTTCACAAGATCTTAAACATAATTGTTTCAGGTTTCATTAATTGTGTCTTGATTTTTCTCTAGTATGTACATGTCTTGGTGCTATTCATTAATCAGCCAGTAACTGTGGTATTAATTCAATTACCACTGCTGTTTGCTTTGGGAGACAAAGCTGGGGAGGGCTCTGAATGCCTTCACAGTGAGGTGAATTCAGAAAGGACCAGCACAGCTGCAGAGGGGTTTTCTTCAGTGAAAAAGTGCTTTTTACCTGAGCTGCACACAAGCAAGATGCAGCTCTGAGGCTGCTGAGCCTGGCAAAGCCTCCCTGGAGAAGTGACACCTCTGCTTGTCCTGAGAGCCTTCACTGGCTGCCAGGGAAAAATGCCCTTTTCTGTGACAGTGACAGGGGAGGGATGTGAGGGACAAACAGTGGAACCTCTGAGCTTATTGGGGCTTTGAAATACCAGGGGACAGCAGCAGGAAAGCAACAGCCTTCCTCAGGTGATGCCTTTCCTTCTGTGCTTTCAGTGGATGGAACGAAGAACAGAAAATTCTGAATCCTAGTCCAAGTCAGCTCTGGCTAAAAATCAAACCAACTTGTCTCCACTCATATCTCATATAAAAACTCTACAACGTAATAAATTTTATAGATGTCTAAAAAAATACACACTTTTAAATTAAGTACTACTTAAATTATTTATTGTATTATTCCCTATTGTATAACTCAATTAAATTCACTTTCAAGATTAAATTATGGCTGGCTCATACTATTGGAATGAAACATCTCAGTACTGTTGCTTTGAACTCTGCTCTAACAGAATCCTCTGTACAGAAGTCTGAAAGGAATTAAGTTACATGCATTTCTTAGTTCAGCTGGCAGATCCAGGAGACTTTGGCAGAGAAAAAGAATAAAACACATGGGATGGGTCCACATTCAGGAAGATTTGCTTTGACATTACTCTCATTTTCTGCACTAGGTTATTGCTGTCTTGAACTACAGCCATGCCCTAAGCATTCATCTCTGACAAGAGCAAAACACACTGATTCACAAAACCTGTCAAGAGCAGATTTAGGCTGACAAAAACCAAATAAGTCAAACTTGTATAATGCTTATTGTATTATAATCCCTTGAGAATGCTGATACCTCCCTGCTAGTAAAGGTACAGTCACAGCTTTTTCACTTTTCCCAGCATTCTTATTTCTTCTCAGTTTAATTGATCCTTGAGGATTTCTACCCTTGGCCTGAGAACCAGTTTAGTTTGAACTATGAAAAGCATTAGGCTGAAGAAAAACATTAAAACATTTAAGTGTGATTTTATGGTAAGAAGTAGTGCACAAAAAAGATCCAATGGGTGATTATTGTGTTTACCATCAGCTGTGGTTCACACCTGTTCTATTCACAAAAAAGAGGGAGGAAAAGATGTTATTTCTGCCACTTTCTCCAAACCAACCTGGGACTTCACTTGATCTGCTCTTGCATTACTTGAAGTTACCATAAATTGTAGCTCAGTAATTCTATTGATATGTGAATCAGCCACTACAATAAACCCTTCAACCACCTTATCTGTCAGGGTTGCAAATAACAGTAATTGTTGAATAATATTCTCTAAATTTTACTTCATTTCCAGCTTTGCCAAGTGGATATAAAATAGCCTGCTATTTGCATAATCATTTTAGAAAAAAAAAATAACAACTATGTGCTGAGGATTTAAGTCCCAGATGAAAAAAGAAAAATGAGGAGCTGCTATAATCTCAAACAAAGTGGCATTTCAGCCTAAGTGACAGCAGAAATGGAAGATGCCTTGCATACAGATTATTTGTAACATGCTGGAGCTGGGATGCACCAACTGGAACAGGAACAGGAGCAGAGTTCTGCTCACACCCACAGGATTTAGGGTGAATGAATTTATTCGTTCTTTTATCTATTAATCTATTATTATCTATATTTTATTTATAATATGGAGCTAACAAAGAAAGGGCAAAGCCAGTCAGGCTGGGATTTGAATGAGGGAATTCTCTGTCAGTGCCACTCTGAGTGGCCAAGCCCTGCAGGGCTGGGATGAGGAGGAGCTGGGCTCCAGCAGGGGAAGAAGAAGGTGGAAGGGAAACTGTGACAGACAGCAGAGGGGATGAGGAGGAGCTGGGCTCCAGCAGGGGAAGAAGAAGGTGGAAGGGAAACTGTGACAGACAGCAGAGACTTGATTTGCTCCAGAAATCGTTAAGAACTGCTGAGCTAAGGCAAATCTTTTAGGAAAATTAATCCTGTTGATCTGAACGAGGCTGGAGCTGACAGCACTCCCCAGCCTCAGCAAACTGAGCCAGCAGCAGGTTATTCTCATTTCAAACACCTCTGCAAACAGGCAGAGGGAAAGGCAACAGGTCCAGGCTCCCTGAGGGATGGATGCAAGGCAGGAGCTCCTTTTCTTGAGACAGAAATGGAATTCCTTTAAAATTCTCTTCACACATTTCTCTTATCCAAAGATATGCTTTCTTCTGAGTATTTAGCAATATTATTGTATATTATTTAGCAATATTATTTAAGTGGAAGGAGGTTTCTGAGGGCCAGCCACACCAAATCACCCCTGATGCACACGGGGGGCATTGCTTGGCTCTCTGCTCCCCAGGCCTCCTGCCCCTCTGGGACTGCTCCTGTGTGCAACCACTGCTCCAAACAGTGCTGCAAATGTCAAGGGCTTCAGGAGATACACACATTATATATATATTTATATATATTTTATATATACATATTATATATATATTATAATATACCACATTATTTGAGCAGGGATTGAATTTCACCCTACACACAGATATAATAATAATAACAATAACAATAACAATAACAATAATAATAATAATAATAATAATAATAATAATAATAATAATAATAATAATAATAATACATTTAAAAAATGTATTCTTATGAAAAAAATCAATTTGCCCATAAAATTAGTAATGGAATTCTCTGTAACTCTAAAGTCTACACACACTGCTGATGACACTTTAAACTCCTGATTTAACTGGCTTTTGTACAATAATATCACAAGTGAAACAAAAATCCAAGAAGTAGAAAACAGCTACATGTGTTTGATGTTGCATGTGAAAGCCTCAGATATTTAGCGACTTCTTTGATGCTTTGATCTCCAAAGAAATCTTACTAAAATTATGATCAAAGGATTTTATATTATTCTAAGTACTTAAGAACAAACCATCTTAGGGCAATAATCAGTATTCTGTTTAATCCTTCACCCTTGGAATCCATTATTGCTAAGCACCTCAATCTGATGGGAGTTAAATTTAGTTAACGAAGATATTCTCCTAAAACAGTTACAAGTACCAGAAAGCAACACTTCCAACTTACAGACAGAGCCAAGAGCAGGATTTTATTCTGATGGATAAAAAGTGCTTTTAGAGACTGTTTTTAAAAAGTATGTAACTTAAGAAAATTGGTATGCAGCTCAGACCAGGGAGATTTCTACTCTTCTACAGCAGACAAAGAAATAGAATTTCCAATACACAACTACTTTTGATTTAATCTAACTATTTCCTATTGTCAGTGTTTATAGAGCACTATTACACAGATGGATATATCTAATATTTATAAAGTAAATTAACACTCTGCTTTTTAACATGGAAGGACAGATAAATAATGAATTATCCTTTTCATCAATCTGACCACATAATGCCTATTTCAGTGTAATATTAAGTACTGCACCAGACTGGTTGTTGTAATCCCCCATGGTGAGTTAAATCAGTGTGATACAAAGAAACCCTAAACTGCAGCCTTCAGAACATGAAAATATTACACATAATAATTTAGTTTTTTTTTAAAAAAACCCCCACTAATTACAGCTTAGATAATGGATTTACCACCATTGGTTGATGAGAGGTAAGGGAGGATTGTACTTTTTCAGGAGCAAGTGGAGGAATTCCTGACTCCCAGTCACAGCCACAGCTTTAACAACCTCCCAGATCCTGACTAAGCAATCCCTCCTCAGCTGTACCTGTGCAGATTATTTTCCTCCTGCCCACCCCACCCACCAGGGTGGCTTTATTGCTCTTTAATGGTGAAAGGTGGCGAGCAGACTGACGTGCAAACACCTCTGCTGTGAGCATTTCTTGCAGGCTGACAGGAAAACATGCCTGCTGTAAATGAAAATCAATCTCTGTTAAATCTGTTGGCTCCTGCTCTGGGGCTCAGAGCGAGCTGTGCTTGGGCAGGAGGCTCAGGGACCCCACTCTGGAGGATGGCAGCAGCACCAGGAATGCCAAATGCATCTGTGGGACCCAAACAGGGCAGAGACAGGCACAGCTGAGTCCCATCTCTGACAAACCTGGAGGTTACCTGTGCTTTTGGGGGAGAAAAAGGCCTGGGAAGGAAATGTTTTTCCAGGGGTGAGGTAAATCCATGCTGGAGCACCCTCTGTCCTGATCTCAGCATTTTCAAGTTGGTTGTCAGACCCTCACAGGCTCATTTTGGGTTTGATCTGTTGGTATCCAGCCCATGAGGAGCAGGAAGCTGCACAAAGGACAGTGTTGGAATCTGAGACACAGAGTGTGTGCACTTGTTCTTGATACTTAGCTTTGAGATCCAGAAAAACACTGAATTTCATATAACATGAGATTCCATGAGCATGTTTTCATGGTGATACATGAAAACAACTTAAAGTTAGATAGAAAAAGCTGAAAGTGTGAGTGTGGAGATTAGAGAGTTTCTTAAGTCACTGGGTGAAAAAGTTAAAGTTTAGAGTTTAAAACAGTTTAGAAAGCAGAAAACAAGAGGAAGGATTTAGAATGTTGCTTCTTTTCCTTCTTCTTTCTTCTTCATATTCTTCTCCTAGAGGTTTTTAGGTAATAGTAGGTGATTGGATAGGAAATGTCACAGTGCAGCACAGAGGTGATGGGTCATTGGGTCATTAAGAAAAATAATATATGTGTCTATTGTTAATTGGTTAAGAATGAGTATAATTATAAAAGAACTGTGTAGTTCAGGGCCATTTTGTGCCTTCAAAAGCCAAAGTGAGCCACAAGGCCATTTTGCACCATCAGAAAGAAATGAACCAGATTGCAGTGAATTAAACTTGTGCAGAGAGTCTGGAGAGACCTGCCAAGTTTTGTGATAACATCCTGATAAACAGGAGAAACAAGATCCCAACAGGCTTTGGAGTTTGTGTCCTGACCCAGAGGACTGTGGTAAGCAGGACTCCCCGTGAGGGAACATCCCCAAGGAGCTGAGCTCAGGGAAGCTGAGAAATCCAGGAGTAAAGAGAAGTGCAGAAGAAGCACAGCAGCAGAATCAGAGAGAGAAAAAAGAAACAAAAAAGAATTTTTAAAGAAGTTACAGCCAGTCCTCAGGCCCAGGAGTATCCCAGGGTCTGAGAGGAGCAGGAGTTCCCCACTGGGGCTGTGGGCTCCAGAACAGCAAATTCCAGGGAATTCTGCCTCACTGGAGTTCACAACCCAGCTGGGAGAATGGAACCACAGCTACATCAGGCTATAATCCTGGAAGATGGAATATGATGAGCAGCACCACCTATTTTACCTTCAGCTCCATGATAAAATGGTTTTATCTTGGAAAATTACTTACTTGATTGAAGTGCTTAAGTTTATCAATTAAATTGCTGATGAGTGGGTCCAATCCTTTGACTTTCAGTTCTGGATTATTAATTTGTGCCTTTAGTCCATTGGAAACAACTCTGCTGGTATAACTGAAAAACAGAAAAAAGAACAGATCAGTGACTGGAACCACATCCATCAGAATAAAAAACCTTATTATGGGAACTTACAAGAAGAAAATGGGAATAAATTTTTATAAATATTTATGTTTTAAACACAGCAACCAGAATAAAAGTCACAGTTTCTTGCAGAATCATTTACCACCTAAACTATTCAAGTCATAAACCAACAGCAATTTCATAAACCACAGAGAGGTTTGTTTCATTCATAATTTAATATCTGAACCTTTTTAACTAACATTCTCAAGTTCTTCCATGCAGCACTCAAAGCTGATAGCTTCCAAAAATGCACTCTTTTGTTATTGTTTGTACTGGGGTTTTTTGTACTGTTATTTTTGTTATTGCAGAAACTTGGGGAATTTAAAACAAGAATCATGTTACATGAGATTGAAGCAAATTCCAGTGAAAGGGGGTGGGATTTGAAAAAGATACATAATCAAAGTGTGCATTGGAGCCCTCTTGCCAGAGCAGCTGGGACAAACTCTCTGGGGACACTGTAAAGCAGCAGCTGCTGCTCCAGCACAGCTCCCCATCCAGCCTCACCTGCAGCAATTCCCCCTGAGCAAGCCCTGCATTCTCTGAGGAACAGCAGATTGCTCTCACCCCTTCTCTCACTGGCTGCTGGTGGAACAGTTCTGCCAGTCTGTTCTGGGAACACCTCACAAAGGTATTCTCAAATCCTGCTGGGGCTCCACCAAGGTCCCCTCATGGGGAAAATTCCGGGGTTGTGCACATCTGGTCCCTACTCCTCTCCTGCAGTGTGTGCAGCTGGAGAGCTGAACTCAGCAGCATCAGGGTCTGCTGAACCCTTCCTGCAAGTATCCAGACTCCTTCAGCATTTATCTGGGTACAATTTGAGCCCCACAGAGCTACAGAGCAGCCTTTTTTGGAGAGTTATGGTTTTCAGGGTTGTATGAACCCCTGAGTTCTTTGTAACCAAAGGGATCGGGGATGTTTTGCATGCCCAGCTTTGAACTGGACAATGTTCACAAACCAAACTCTCCCACACTCACACACACACACCAAGAAGGATCTCATCAAAGACTCAAAATTGGCATCTTTGTAAGTGAGGGAGCCACTGGCTCTGCTCCTTTGGACTGCAATGTCGAGAGGAACATCCTGCTCCATCTTTCACTTTGATCACCCCTGCACGCTTGGACACGCCAGATGTTCTCCTGTCAGGGAATTCTTCACTGTACACCAATTTGTGCTGAAGCTGAAGACAGCACTTCTGAGTAGAAAACAAGGCCCAAATTCTATTGTAGAAATACAACAGAATGAACTGGGGGGACCTAGCTCTGCAAATATATTTGTCCTTAGTTTCATTTAGGATGAACAACAAATGTATGCAAACTGCTGGCAGAACACACCGTAGGACACCGCTGCTAAAGGTGTGGCTTAGAAAAAGAAATAACTGAGAATGGCCTAATATTTCAGTAAACTCAATAAATGGCACTTCTCAGGAGAAAAAAAAAAATATTTAGAACAGAGAATTGATAAAAATTGTGTTTTGCCTTAACAGCCACACAGTATTTAGATGACAAATGTTAAGGCAAACATTTTTCACTGTGATGGTATTTTTTGTTCACTGAGCCTCTTAAAGACAATGTTTTATTTTTTCTTGATATGTAACTTACACATGTAAAAACTAATCTGAAGTAGAAACTTTCACAGTGCAATGGCAAACTCCAAATGATGGCAGGGCTTAGACCTTAGAAGTAGACCCAGCTGCACTGATGTGCCCAGGAAGAACCCTAAACTACTACCCTGAAGCCAAGGCTGGTGTGGATTGTAAAATTCCACATCAATGCATTTGGACAATGTTACAACACTGCTGCCTCTTACCTGCCTTTACCTTTATTCACAAATTGTATCATTTGCCAAATGCTCAGCCCAGCTCATCCTGTGAACACAAACACATGGTGACCCACTGGAGAAGCACAGGGACCTGTGACACAGCTTCCTGAAATTACCTAGCTTTAAAACATGGGAAATTTGAATTTACTGGCTCAACTCCTGGCCTGCACCAGTCTGTTTAGGGATTCCCTGTGTCTGCTGCTTGGTCTGATCAGAAACTCCTCAACAGCAGCAAAATGCAAGGGTTTTCCTTTTCACTGCTCTTGACTGCTCTCCATTCAACCCCTGCTTAGAGCTGTTGGATTTTCTCTGATGTCACTATACTCCAGGATAAAGAAACCTCTGGCTTGGCTGGGGTGCTTTTTGGCAAATAACATTGGGGTTTTTTTCCCCATGAATCACCAGCCTCCATGAACTGTCCCTAAGTGCTCTTAACAAACCTGGAGCACTGCGTGGAGTTTGCACAAACACGGCCAGCTCAGAGACAGCAGCAGCATTAATGGCAGAGTCCCCAAAGGGACCCAGAACTGGGGAAGTCAGGCTCAGCCAACTCAGCTGTTTATTTTTAATTGTTAATAATATTGTTAATTCAGCTGTTGCTAAATGCTCCTTTCCATGTAGCTCATGACCAGGAAAACAGGGCTGTTGGGAATGGAGCTCACAGCCCATGGAGACAGAGGGGGCTCTGTATCCTTCAAGTTCCACCCATGCTTAAGGACTCCCTCTTTAGAGCTCTGGAGATATGCATGCATTATCCAAAGGTATTTCTCTTGTCCAGATTGTTCACAATTAGATTCATCACACAGCTTAACCAAATTCCACGTGTCAGGGACAGCATGTGTGACCTGTGTGAAACCTTCTTTGCTCCTCTGCCTCCCTGTGCCACCACCAGAGCATCACAAGTGGCCCAGCCCTGCTCTGGAACCTGACCTGCCCAACTGGAAAAGCCCAGAAAACCAACTGGAGTGCTGAAACAGACGGGATCTGCCCCATGAACGGGGTAAAAAGCTGGTGGAAAAAGAGGTAAAAAACCTGCAGGGCACAAAGCCAGCTCTTGGGTTTTCCCATAATAACCTGTTTTAGCCTTTGTTCAACCAATACCAACAGAAATAATGAAAAAAATGCGTGGCAGATGACAAAATATTTCTGCTTGGATACTGCTGTCTTGATGATGTATAGTGTGTAATTAATTTCTTTACAAATGTGATTACAAGCTGTGCTCGTGCTGTGTGTTCTCACTGGGAGATCACTGCTAGAACAAACGTGAGCCTGGAGAGACTCAGGAATTGGGAGATGGTGATTTCAGAGAAGAGGGGCAGCAGCTCTTGAGGAGAAGGAGACAGGGCAGGGAAGTGCAGGAAAATTGCACACCCAGCAAGAAGGGAGCAATTCCCCCAGCCCATCCCAGCCAAGAGCCAAAGCCTGCACTAGAAGCATTGTCCATCTGACCCAAACCACCACCCTGCAAACTGCAGATCCTTCTAGCTCTGTACCACGTTAAAATACTTGGAAATAAACACTATACATTTCCTGACAGATAATCTGATTACTTTACTTCTTTGCACTATCTAAACCATTTTTTTTTGTTGACATCAGATCCTGAATTACTGGAAATGTACATTAAGTGAGATCAGAAATTGGCTTGCTTTATTTAATAACCTGCAATTTAACTGAAATATTGTAGTACAGAATTGTTAACTCTGGTTACAGCTTTAGTACTTTATTCCAACTAACCCCAGAAATGTCAGCAGGAATGTCCAGGAAAGTTGGATTAAAATATTGTCACTGGAGCAATCCTGCTAGTAGCTGTTACACTGGAGCCCAGTGAACAGCTTGTGCAGACAGAATTTCCATCCAGACCTCAAGCCTCAGGCCAATGTTATTCCACTGATTGATCAGGCTAAGCTATGAGGCTTTAAAAAAAAACAAAAGCAAATTATAAAAACAACAGCCTCCCAAACCCAGCTTCTCAGTATTTCAGAAGAACAGTATCAGTTGTTTTACATCTTAGGTAAGGCTCATCTCAAGTTTAAAAAAAAGTTAGAAGGCAAAATGCTGTTTACATATGGGATTGCATTTCAACTGAAGGCATATGTTTTCTATTTCATAAATAAGTAAAGATAAATTGAGATATCTGAGTAAAAACACCTATTTTAAAAAGCCAGATGCCGTTCTGAAATGTGTCTTCTTTACATCCTAATACGAAAAGGAAGCAAGGTTCAGGGTTTTCTCCAAGTCAGATATGCCCTTAAAAAAATAAGAAAAGGTATATAAAATAGAAAAAGCTTTGAATTCCAGGCAAATGACTGCAGGAGCTGCACTAGAGACAGGTCTGAGCAGCAGGGATATTTAGCCACAAAAGCCAAGGAACAGGGTGCTGTTTTTGCTGTTTTCACACCACAGCCAGGATGCTGTGGGCAGCTTTTCCCAGGATTATTGAGGGATTATGGAGCACATTCCACACTGGGAACATTCACTGAGCATTTCAGGATCACCTGGATGCTGGGAATTCAGGATACCTGGAACCTGAGCTTCACCTCAATGCAGTTCTCTTCATTTTCATTTGCTGTTCCCCGCTTGAGGCATCAAAATTTTTATTTAATTGTGGGATAAATGGGACATCAAACATCACACGGGCAGAGCTGAAAATCTGAGCCTAATATTCAGTTCATAGGAATTCAGGAAAAGCAGCAAACATTTCTATGAGACAAAAACTGCTTTTGATGAAATCCTTTGTCATACAACCTTAAGAGCTGCCATGTATGTAGAAGAAAAATAAAATTCACTGTGTAGAAAATTTATTATATATTTGATGAGTTGTTTCTAATTTTGTAATCACATTTTTTAAAAAATTAATCACACACTATACATCATCAAGACAGCAATATATAAGCAGAAATATTTGTCATCTGCCATGCATTTTTGCATCATTTTTGTTGGTACTGGTTGAATAATTCCACTATGATCAGCAAGGGCTAAAACAGCAACACCTTTCTGAGACATATTGGGAAGTACAAACTCTTCCTGACTGAGACTTGAAAAATCACATCTCACCATTTATTTCTTGGGTGTTATAAAAATGTGACTGTCCTATTTTCTGTACAAATGTAAAAACCACACAGTAAGAGAAGAAGACACTGGAAATCTGCAGACTGGACCACCTAAAAGGAAATATCTGCTTTCTCAGCCATACAGAACTCAGCCTGCTGAAGCCAGAGAGCTCTAGAGTAAGCCACACATTTTCTAGCACAATCACAAAATACTGAGGCAAAGCGAGGTTTTACAGCAATCATTTCACATCCAGCTCCACTTCTTTCACCTTTGGGTGTAACTTACTGAGCAGGAAATCATCCCAGAGATCTGAGCTGCCTGCAAAGCCTCCCAGAAGTAGAGGGCACTGTGCAGACAGCACCAGAGGAGATGAAATGATGCTTTTCCAGCCCCATGTGTTTGCCAGCATGCAGCAGCTTTTTTACTTCAGCAAAATGCTCAGCACAGCACCAGAGCAGCCACCACCCACCCCTGAGTGACTCAGAACTCAAAGGGTGATGGTGAGGAGGAAGGGAAGAGTTCTGAATGCACCATTTAGTAAGAAGCTATGAGAAATATGGGTAAGTTCTTAACTGGCCTTGAGATCCACTGAAAAACAAATTCAGTTTCATTAGGCATGGTTCACCAGATGGTGTGTTTTGTCTTATATTTATTCATAATTTGACCCTTGGGCTGGAATGGTTTGCCTGAAATTCAATTATGTGGATCCACTGCTGATCTCCAGCAGCCTGTGGTGTCCCCAAATTAATAATTTTTGGACATTTCCCTTGCAGTTTTCAGATGCAGCCCCTGGAGCGTGTAAGCCTCTGACTTACAGGGCTCTGCAATCTTTGTCTTTTTCCCAATTCAGGGAACACAGCAACATGTAAAAGCAGTGACAAAAACTGTAGAGTTGAGGAATGTGGCATAATTCACCAGGATTATCAGCCTGGATCTGCCTGACCCCTCTGCCCACTTCTTCACAAAGTGGAAAGAACAAGCAGAACACGCGGCATGTCCCTCGCCTGGTTATCACAGCTGCTTGTCACTCATGGGTAACATCAAGAAAGGAAAAAAATGCTGTTTCCCTGAGGTGGTTCTGAGTTTAAATACAATTCTCCACGAGGAAAAGCCAGCCAGAGCAGGACTCCCCTGGCACTGAGCTCCCTGAGATGCTCCCCAGAAGGAAGTAGAGAGGGGTGAGTCCCCAGCTCCCCCTGAGCCTGGCATCAAAAGTGACCAACACACAGCTGGGCTTCATCTCTGAGCAGCTCCCACAGCAGCACTGCTCACAAAGATGGCTCAAATCACACATTCTTGTCATTTCTGTGCCTGCTGAAATCTGGTTACACTGAGCATCACATGGCTGAGATCTCCAAAAAGAAATGATCAACCCATGACCAGTACTGTTCTCTAAGGAACTAAGCTGCCAAAATAAATACTTTATTAAAACAAAAAAGAACAACCAAACAAAAAAACCCAAAAAACCCAAACAAAACAAACAAAAACCCCAAACAACAACAACAAAAAAAGAAATACATCTTGATAAGTTTACTGGCACATAATCAGCAGCCATGGTTTGTTTTTGAGGAAAGAACCATGGCATTTATGCCAGCGTGGAATTCTGCTGAAGGAGGTGGAGTCACCAGGGTGAAATCTGGATGCACAAAGGAAAACAGCTCCATGTGTTCTACACAATCAGCTGAGCACAACTCCTGCAATATTCTCTGAGAGAAAGGTTTCTCTTTTGAAAAATACCTATGCAAAGAGTTCATTTTGAAATGATTTAATAACTGCCAACAGACTACAAGAAAGCTCAAGTCTGGCACATAATGAGTTTAGCTGCCCTGAAGATTTTGTGAAGCAGAACTGACAAGATGAGAATTCCATCTCTGCCAGAACTATTCTAATGGGCTCCAGTGAAAGTTTCACAAATAATCTTATTTATTAGCAATTATGGAAAACGATGAAATGAATGCGGTGTGCTAATGGGATAATTAGAAAAGGAAAATCACAAAGCCAAATATCATTTATTATGTCCTTCTCCACTTCTAAAAGGCTGAAAAAGACCTCCTGTAGTCTAGATTATAAAGACAGTTTTAAGACTGCAGCTACAAAAGCAAGTTACCAGATGGCTTGGAGTGACTGGATAATGCCAGCCCATGAACACTCTGAAAATTAGTGAAAAACAATGAGAGAGTGTACATTTAAGAGATGTCAGCCTCAAAAAAGACATGTTCATCAGTTTGTCCAAAATCATGATGAAAATGTACTGACTGGAGCTTCACAGAATATTGTAAATGCTCGAAGAGTGTTGCAAAAAAAAGTTATTACAGATTGTTGGTGAAACAGTCTTCATTCTTTTCCTAGGTGTATGAAATGTTACCTTAAGGCACACTGAAAGCACTAAAGAAATTTGTAGAAGTTAATTGGACAATCTTTATTATGTCAAGGGAAAGCAAGCACTTGCCTGGAATACCATCAGATAGGAAAGCTCTTTAGTTTGAAGTGAAATAAACTCTTCAGGACACACAAATGGAACCTCTATACCCGTCACACAGAATATAATGAGCAATGAAAATGATACAAACCCAAAAGCTGATAACCTAACTGGGAACTGGAGGCATAAAAAGCATTCCCCATTATAATGTCTCAAGAAACAGAACAGAAAATGGAGCAGTAAACAAAAAATATACACTTATCAAAGTAACATCTGGGGCCATTCCTAAGGGAAAAGTAAAGCTAATCTGAAACACCTTTTCCTCAGCAAGTCCCAGGCCAGGAGAGAGCCCTCCCTGAGAACAGACAGAACAGAGTCAGGATAAATCCTGAGGGAGAAACTGATGCTGCCCCTCTTGGGGAGAGGCATTTTCCACTCTGTTCTGCTGGGCAAAGCAATGGAAACAGGCAAAGCCCAACTTCTGAACCTGCCAGGAGGAAGACACTGGTGGAAAACAGCACTGACACAGCAGAAAATACAGTTTCAGGAGAGGAGAGCAGAGGACTTGAACTCTTACAAGGAAAAAATAAAAGCAGAGAGCAAATAAAAGCAAAAAATAAACTCAGCAGTGGAGAGAGAATGAGCAGGAGCAAGGGTTCCCATTATTTGGTTGATAGGATTTTAGACAGGCCACGGCAGCAAGAATCCAATTGCCTTTCTGAAAACCCTGGTTGCAGATATTTAACAATTAGTCTTGACAGATGACCATGGTTATACAAAAGGATATTCTGTGATCCCAGCATAGGAATTTTTATGAAGCAAAATGGAAAATGTCCTAATTTGCACACTATGAGACATATGTCACAGGGAGAAGACCTTGCCCGTGGCTCATTAAAAGCAAAACAAAACAGAAATAGATTAATACTGAGGTCAAAATTGCAGCTTTCCTCAGCAGCCAGTTTCTCCAAATGCATGTAGATACACATGGGATTAAAGAGCAGCTGTCAATAAGGAGTGCCCAAGTGCAGCTCTGTAGGAGCTCAGCTCAGGGCCTGATCTCAGCCTTTGGTGATTCCCCTGCCTTCAGTCCTGTGTTGTTCTCCCTGGGCAGCTGCAGCACTGCACAGCCACCAATCCTCCCCTCCTGGGCCAAGGAGGGGTCTGGACAGTCCAGCCCCCCCTCTCTGCCAGCCTCAAGCACAAGGCAGCTGAGATCTGCACTGTCAGCTCCCCTGGCTGCTCTGGCTCCTTGGGGATGTCTCTGACCATTATGGATTCTAAACATGCACTAATGCATGTGCATGCCATTTCAGCCTCTTATCCACTTTTCCCAATATATTTGTGCAATGTATTCACTGCAATTCTTATCTGCTCCAGTGTCTCCACTTCTGCCCACATCTTATTACCTTAGAGCAGGTGGTAGGTCCTTGAGTCCCAGATGGAAAAGTTATTTACCTTTCTGGGCTGCACTAGTGCAAGGTACATAGCTCCAATTTCTTCCTATTTCCAGGTTAAAAAATTCATCACAAAGATGGTGGTGCCAAGTTTTATATAAGTAAAAAGTAAATAGGAGATCTTAGCGCTGTATAGAAAGAGACCAGAACACTAAGACTTCCAAATCTCCTAACTAAAGAGTTCTTAAACTCTTCACCTCTTCCACCAGCAAGACAGGTAGCTGAATTCATCATTCCAAAGCACCCAGGTCTTATTCTTGATAGAGGAACCTGCATTTTCCTGCAGAAGCTACCTGTTCATCTCACCAGCACACCTACACATTTCATCCAGCCTCTTCCTTCTGCAAGTGCCTGACATGGATCAGGACAATTAACACTTATTGTCCCCCTAAGTGTAAAACAAGAGTCCAGCTGCACTCAGCAAATCCTGTGCCCCTGATGATGGCTGCAGGCCCTGCCTCAGCATCCTTACTGCTCCAGTTCCTCCAGGCACACTGGCACCACAGGGGGATGTGCTCAACACACACCTCTCCAGTGCCAGCTTCGTGGTTTAGAAACACTGTTAAAGGCAGTGCTTTTAATTTTTTTTTTAATTTGTTCTAATGTTTACTTAACTAAATATTTGATGCAGTATTGCAGTACGTAGCAAAAATCACTGTATTTATTGCTCCTGAAAACACTGTAGAAAATGTCAGTAGTAGTAAAGGGCAAGCATGGTCCAGTTATGGAGACCAGAATGTCTCTGTACTTGTCCAAAACAAATGTTTACCCAGGTCAAGGTTGAAGAGCTCAAGAGAAACGTGGGAAACTGAGCAGCCTCTATTCATGGTTTTGTCGTTAAACACAAAGCATTGTTTTCCTTGCTTGAGTGTTTGGTACTTCTCACAAAATAACTGCACTAGAAGAGAGGTCAAATGTAGAAAGATTTTCCTGTCATCACAAACCTGGAACAAAGAATATTTATACAAAAATCAATTTACTTGACCTGTACTGTTCAATTTTTCTGCTAATACTGCTGGAGATTTATGTCTGGTTAGAACTGTTCCCCTCCTGCAATTCAGCATCTCCCCCTTGATTCTGCAGAAAAGGTCACAAGCCCGAGTTCATGATTTTATACTTTGCTGCCACAGAGACAAACAGCAACACAAATTCACACAAATTCACTGCAGGATTAACAACAGCAAAACCACATTGCTGGGGGAAACACATTCAATGCACACAAATGCGTGCACCACAAAATACTGTGCAGAGAGCTAAGAAGAAAAATAAGGGCAGGGAATCTCTTTCCCCACGCTACAAAGGTCCTCTTCTTGAAAACCCAAGCTGCCAGTTCAGTCATGGGATGCACAATATTATTTTTGATACTTGTTTCAAGATAGGCTGTAGCAAATGAGAAGAGGAACCACTTCTGACATAGCTGCAAGTTAGCAGTTTGTTTCCTCTAAAGTTTTGATTTCTCTTGAGAGATTCCCTTCCCCTAAACCCCTGCAAGAGCTACAGCCCTCTGTGTCATATGCAAACAAAATAAAAATCCTCAGTATAAAATCCCAGAGTAAGCAAACACAGTGAGTTTCAGGAGGCTCACCAAGGACAGGTAAACTCAATCTGCCCCATCACACACATATAATATAATGTAGCACATGTAATATAATGGTACCTGTTAGCTAAAAGTTGTAGACAGCTGAAAACACACAAATAAATAGAATGAATGACATAATAGAGAAAAACCCAAGTCTGACAGGACATTGTGCTGTACACAACAGAGAAAGCCCCTCCAGCAAGGTCCTGATATTGCAGTGATGGCCCTACAGCCCTCCCCTACAGAAAGCCCTTTTCTTTGCCTGTAAGCATAATCACAAATAATTAGTAATAACATTCTACTCCTCTCAGTTTAATACTCAGGGAATGAAGTTATGATGCCACAGGCAGAGATCCTAAAAGGACCCTGTTCCATCCCATTCCCACGGATCATCTGGGCCTAAAAAAAATCTAAGTTCGTACTTGGAAGATTTTAATGGGCAAGGAACTAAGTGGTCTCCCACTTCCCAGGGCAAGGCACAGAGGTCAGGAGCCACCCAGCAGCTCCTTCTCTTTTCTGTGGACATCAGGTGCAAGATGAAGCACTTGAGAGCTTGAGTGTGAGCACCCCTGGTTAAAAAAGGAGCTGATAGTCCTGAGTGGTTGCCACTGGCTGAGCAGACAGAGAGCTCTTTGCTCAAACTCAACAGCTGCCCTGACCTGGGTGTTTTGCAAGGCTTTCCTGAGATGCTGGGAGTTTTTGCCCACCACACACAGAGGAGCTGACACCCCTCAGCATGGGAAGCACAAACCTGCCTGTGCTCAGCCTACAAATACCAGGGAGACAAAAAACCACAACGAGAGAACTGGCTTTGCTTTTCTGTCAAAAAATCAGGGGGGAAAAAGAGAAAAAAATAGACAGGAAGTCTCTTTTTTCCTTTTTCTTTTTTAAGATGTGTACAGTATTAGAGAACACGAAGAATCAAAGTCATTCTGAACACAAGACAAAAGGAATGAGAGAATAGCAGGCAGTTTGTTGTGGCACAACTATCAGCTACAAAGCACCACTTGTTATCTCTGTGCTAAAAATACTGCAATGATTAACAGCAAGGACCAAGGAAAAAACAAATAATAGAAGAATAAATGATGTAACTATGTTGAAAAAGAAAGCAAGCATGTGACATTTCAACATTTACAATAGGATCTGAACAGACTTCAGTTGTCTGAAGCATCAGCCATGTCTGAGTTATCCTGAAGAACTTTACAGAGGGTGAGTTGGGCTGGTGCTACTGAAAGCACATGGAACAGGCATTAGTCACTCTGCACAGCACACAAATATTACAGCTGTTTTTCACTATGGGAAAAAAACTGCAAATCTACACAGCCAGCACTGTTGGATACTGAATTCCTCTTCTGGATACGGTGATGGACAATTATGTCTGAATGTGTTCTACAGAGATTTACTGGGAGAGAAACTACTACATGCAGAAACCCACAGGCTTTGAAAGTTAGGCTGTCCTGATGCCCAGAGAGGTTCCCTGGAACAGAGGATGGCCAGAGTTTAAGGAATAAAGTGGGGATTTGTTAAAAGGCCTTCAAAGGATACACCCTGGGCAGTGCAAGAGCCTGGCTGAGGATACACCCAGGATGGAGCCAGGATGGAGCCAGGATGGAGCCAGGATGGAGCCAGGATGGAGTTTCACGAGTTCTCACACTTTTATGAGTTGTGCTCCATTTCCATCCTGGGGTTAATTGTGCAATTCCAGCTCCAGGTTTGCAGTCCCATCCTCCCAGGTTGCTCTCCTCAATTTCCTGCTGTTTGCACCTCTTGGGCCTGGAGCTGCAGCGGTGTCCTTGGTTCTGGGGCTGAGAAAGGATTGTTGTGTCTGACTGAGCTGTGAGGAGAACTTGCTACCACGTTCTGTGGAGCTCACAGTCACACACTAAGGCAGTGCAGAAGCTGGAAATATCAAAGCTAAAATTTAAGGCATCAGGAGAAAGGCAAGAGGAGCAGCAGGAGGAAGCACTGACTGTCGTGTCCTACCAGTGCCCAGAAAAATCTTTCAACAAAGCAGCTGGGTTAACAAGCTATGAACAAAATTGTCTTGTTTTTATTACTTTAAACCAAGTGTTTCCTGTCAGGAATAGCAAAGTATTTTCTGCAGACATTTGTAAAACTTGCCAATCCTTTACTCCGAGATTGCATTTAAAGAACAATTAATGATAAAATGTTTGTAAATTAGATTAAAATTAATCAAAAGATGTGCAGGGGTCAGGAAGTGGTTTATTGCTTGCATTTTAAATGAATCACCTGTTTTTACCATGGCAAAAAGCTAATAAAAAAAAAAAAGGATCAATTTGGCAAAAGGTAAATTATTTCACCTGATTTTCTGTCTTAGTGTTTAAGCTAAGAGTTTATTAATCCCTGAGGAGTACAGGATATTCCAATGTGTCTGTCTTGTTTTACATACACTCACAAGCTTCTCTTTGGATCTTGGCATGAGACTAAATCCTACCAAAAATGACTGGCCTCCAAATAGACAGTAATGCTCAGCAATAATGGTCTCTCATTTCTTTTGGAAAAACATTTGAAACTCTAATGACAGCTCTCCCCCTGGCAAATGGTACAAACACAGCAAATTGCTTGAGAAAAAAAAACATTTAATCAGTGTTTTACTGGTTTTCATCTCAAACAGAGCAATATATGATCCACATAAAAAAGATAAGGTGAAACTATTACAATTTTTGTATGATTAGCCCAGCACAGGCCAAATTTGTCAGGCAATCGAAGCCTGTGGCTCAAGGCCACTGCTCTACATGGAACAGGGCTGGAAGGTGTAGAAGCAGAACTAAAGCCACTGGTGAGAGCACAACACGAGGATGCAGCTCCCCAGCCTCCCTGCATCCAAAGGAGCTGGACTCTGAGCACAGCTCTGAACTGCATTCCTTGGCCCTTGTGCCACCCCATCTTCAGCCACCTCAGTGCCAGGGAATTGTTTCCCAGCTGACACTTTCTCCTTCACAGACCTTCTGCTCTTGCACAGGTGGGTTCCCACACTCGTGGACTCGTGCAGGCTGGAAACCTCAGTCCTGGTTGTTTGTGCAGAAATCCAGGGGAATACTCATGATTGCAGCTGGACACTGCAGCATGCAGCTACACAGACACACCAAATCCATCAGCTCTTGGTGGAGAGCCCATCCACAGAAGCTGCAGGATGATGTTCTGATGCTCATGGCTCGGGTGCAGGTTAACGAGGGACTGAGGTTTCTGAGTTTCACTCACTCCCACCTGTAACACAGCAAAGGCTGGGAGCACAGGCTGCTCTCAGGAGCACTCTGGATCTCTGCTGAATGCTGGAAGCTCCAGCCAAAGCCCTAGCAGGTACCCCAAGGCAGCCCTTCAGCAGACAGCTCAGCCTGGCACAAGAGCAGAGAGGGGAGCAGTGGCAGGACTGCCTTGCTGAGGAGGCAGAGCAAATTTCTGCACACTTTTCACCCTGGATTTTCACTTTACTTAGCACATGGATGCCTTAGAAGGGAATGAGAGTCCCATGTCTTATTGCCCTCTTAAACTTCTAAAATCTCTGTGAGTCAATCAAAGGAGAAAAAAAAAGACTGTGAAGAAAGTAACTAATGTAAGAAAACAGCTGAAAGCCAACAGGTAAGTCCTGCTTCCTTCACCTACCTCACACAGAGCTGCTGTACCATTGCAATCTGATTGTCAGCCTGGGCAGAGCAGAGTGGCTGGAGCCTGTGAGGAGCCTGCAGTGACAGAGCTGACACTGCCACAGCCAGAGAGCATCCCCAGCCCAGGGCAGTGTCCCCACTTTGCTGAGGTTCAGGGACTCTCAGCTTTATGGGGTGTTGGACAACTGCTTGTCACTGCTGAAAATAAACCCTTTGTGAGAGATGGCAATTAAAAAAGCAGCTCTTAGCAGAAGTAGCTGTCCCTGCAGAAAAAGAGCAGCATGTGTCACACACATGGGACAGTAGCTCAGTTTTGGTGGCCACTGGACAGCAAAAGGCTGAACATCCCTTGCAGGGTCTCTGACTCAGAGCAGCTCCTGGTGACCACACCATCTCTGTTTCTGTACCTGCTCCATGCACGCTTCTTTTTGTGTTTTGTTGGGTTGTGTTGTTTTTTTTTTAATGCAGAGGAAATATTTTAACCATAAAACCTGTTTCCACTTGCCTCGCAGAAAACCTGCTCTGTGTTTCCTTCAAACTAGTCAGAGCAGCAATGAGAGGCTGCCAGCCTGGAAATGACATGGAAATACAGCTCCAATCCTGTCCCCAGCTCTGCCCCAGGGCAGGGAAGCTCAGGGTCCCAGCCCATGTGCCCTGCAAGGACTCTGGGCACCCCCAGCAGCATCCTGGGCTCACCAGCAGGACCTCAGAGCACCAGTGCTGGAGCTCCAGAAAGAGGCAGTGATTAATCACAAGCTCTATGCTGTGGGAGTGGAAATGAAAAGCCTTTTATTGGCAACCTCATTATTTAGTGATAATTAGAGCCCAGTGTGCCATAAACTGCCCCTAGATTTTATTTTTACAAAGAGAAGATAAATTCACTGCTCCTTCTACAGATCTCTTTAGTTAGCCCCCAAGTACAGAGGAAATTGGAAATGCAATGGCATAGTTAATCCAATCCAGAATTAAACAAACCTTTACCCACTCTGTGATTTCAGGGAGATGGGAAAGGGAGAACTATTGCTTAAATTATTCCTGCAGCTTTACATGCTTAGTCTCCAGCAGCTCTAATCTGTCTCATTTGTAACTTCTCCCAGCTGCAGGAGGCACACTGGAATTTCCAGAGAAGATCAGCTCACCAGCACATTTAGCCCTGAATTCCTGCCTCTGGCAACTGCCTGACTTCTAACTTGCACTGTGAAGCTAACAAAAGGTATTTTTCTGAAGCAGGATGCCAGCTTGTAGCCTCAAGCTTTCAATTCACAACCTGCCCCTACCTTCCCTCCCTAAGATATAAATATATATAGTCCTTTACACTCTAGTTGTGCTGGAGTACCTTTCACTGGCTTTCCCAAGAACAAGACACAGAAGGAATTTCTTCCCCAGCAAGAGGGATGTCATGAGGCAGATCTCAGGGTTCAGGGGGCTGGGATGTCATCTGGGAGTTACAGAAGAGAGACCCAAAGCACCTGGTGACTGAAATGACACCTACAGCTCTAATTCTCTACCAAACCCCTGGTCTGGCCCCTGGTTTTATATAAAATGAGTATATAACCACATTTCCTAACAAATCACACAAGCAACAATTTCTGATTCAAAAAAACCCCAATCCTTTAAGCATGGCAATATCCAGATAAAAGCCACTTCTAGCTTTTGTGACAGAGCACCAATGGCACTCCCAGGCACATGAGAAGGGCAGGGGCAGGAGCTGGTGTTTCCCTGGATGCTGTGACATCCCCACAGCCACCACACAGCCAGCACTGCCAATGTGCTGCTGCTTCAGCATGCCCAGGCTGAGAACTGGATAGCTCTAAATACTCATTTGGGGTAGCAGAGAAGCTCGAGGCTTCTCATTTCTCATTTGAAAGCCAGTGCAGTCATTTTCTGTCACTTCCTTGTGCTCATTTGACATGCCAGTCACAACAGGTGAGGAACCACACTGCCATTTTAATGCAATTTCGAATAACAAGAGCACATTATTGCTGAAGAGTGATTAGTCCCAGCACTTCCATCAGCAGCTAAGTGGCACAATATTAGTGCTGAAGTTCAGCTCTCTGCTAAGGCCTGTGGAGTGATCACTGCTGCAGAATCTCTGAAGTTCTCACCCTGCATTCAGTGGGGAGAGTGACTCTGTACAGCATTGTTAGAGCAGGTTTAGAAAAAAGCAACCCTTTGTGAATTACTCTATTAACGCAGCAGAGAGGAAAAAGCCAGTTTGTATGGATTCTACTGAAAAAAATCAAGTAGTTTCAGTTCCATTAAACTATTACATTCTTGAAATTGTGATTTTATAGTTAAGTCTAATACACTGAGCAATTTAAAACAGAAGCTGGCTGGGGATGTTGTGTACAATCTATGAATATTCAGCAGCAGTTTGAACCTTGAGCTCCCCCTTGTGCCACGCAGCCAAATCACGAACAGAATAATTGGGGTTTCCTTTACAGCCTTGGCTGTAAAGGTGATTTTGGGAATGTGAATCCAAGAATGCTGGAGCAGTCCTTGCCCAGCCCACCCCCACATGAGGGCTTAACATCACACACAGCACCTGAAAAAAGACCAAGGGGAGGTGAGAACAAGGGGTTTGTACTTGTGCTCAGCTCACAAAAGTATGAATATTTCATAATGCTACTGACACATCACAATGCAGCTGCAGCTTAATGCATGTGATCCCTGTTCCATGCAGAATGTAGGATCTGGATTCACTCTCTTCATGGATTCCTTCATTTTGACCAGAACACTGTCTGTGACATGTTTTTCTATGATTATTTTCTCCCTGGATCGACATAATCCGAGCCATATAATGCTACAAAAAATAGCCTCTGAAAATGCAAGTGTCACCTCCAGCCTGAGCCAGTCCAGTGTTTTAAAGACAGAGAACACCACAGGCAATAACCACATAGACAACAAATCACACTGCTTCAAGGACAGTCTGTGAGGCCAGTCATTCTAAGCCCTCACTCCAGATTTATTCTTTTACTCTGAAATAATAGCTCATCTGTGAATTGATAAGGAAAATACTGGTTGGTTACATTAGTTTCACTATGCTGTGGGTAACTAATGCTGACACCTGAGAGCTCCAAGAATTACAATCACCCATTTCACTCACAGGGAAATATTTCTTCAAGCAAAGTTCCCTGTTTTGAAATATTTCTCTTTTTCTCATAAGGAAAATCTGTGCCTGTAACTGAGTTTGGCTTATAAACCACACACAAATAAAAACCACTTAAAGGTGACAGTGCTTAAAAACCAAACGAATGCACATATAAAATACATCTTAAAAATGTGTATCAAGAACTTCCCTTGCACCAGAGATTATATCAAGATGAAATGCTGCTCACCTTACAACTAAAGAGGAATTAGACTTTAGCAATTGCATTTATATTGAAATATGAAAGAGCTGTGTTTATTAGAAGTCTGTGGCCTGATGTTTTTCTGGGCCTTTGAGCACAGCTCTGCACAGGGCTGTTGTAAATCTGCTTTTCCTGAGATTGATTCCACTCTCCTGCCCTGCTTTCTGAACCAGGGGCTCCCAGCATAACGGCAAGGAGTTGACAGGAGGAGCCTTCAAATATCCTCCTAGGTTTTGAGAGGGGTTTTTTGTTTCGTTTTAACAATTTCCCTAATTTTCCCATCATTTTCCATGACAATGGTTTTACATTTTTTTCCCAGCCACATTCACTGATTTGCACTGGGCTGAATGCAGATCCCCATGGAATGAGCACAAATGAAGCAGCTTGATTAGATGAGTATTCCTCATTTCCAATTTGGGGGTTTTTGGCCATCTTTCAGGCAGTTTTAATCCAGGGGATATGGGCAATATGGATTTAATAACCACACATGGCTTTACTCAGAATGTTGCCTGGCACCATGTCAAATGCCTTACAGAAATCCAAATGTACCAACAGAGTTAACTTTATCAGACTTCAGTGAATGCCAAGAAAAACCCAGCACCGAGATAAGATCCCATTTATCCACCCCTGCTCCCTGGAATTCCTCCTCTAGGTCCCACATGTCCCTCCCTAACTGCAATTATCAACTGCATGAGCATCTCATGGACTGATTCTGGATCAGTGACACTCATGAGCTCTTCCCCCCACGTTTCCCAAGCAGTGCTGGACAAGCAGAAGCTTTTGTGTGACCCTAGGGACAGAATTTGCCAGCAGAGGCTGCACAGAGCAGTCCCTGGAGAGACACAGCATCCACCAGGGTTACACCCTGCTCCACCCTTCAGCAGCCACAGGTGTATTCCTACCTCAGCTGGGCCCCTTTTGTGTACAGACACAAAGAAAAAGGGTAAAAACAACCACTTTTCTTGGCAACCAAAGGCTGTCCCATATTTGCAGGAATTGGGGTCCCTTCCACATATCTTTCACATCCTGAGCAAACCAAAGCAGCTTCTGTCAGGACCACATGAAACTGCTGCTTCCCTTGGTCTTGTAAAACAAATTTGTTGTGTTTCTTCAAATGAATTTAATTCTGTTAAAACCCAGGTAGTCAGATTTGCATTGATATCAGGAGAGCACCTGACTGATTTTACCTTTTTCTCCTCTCTTCCCTGGGCTGTGTGTACCTCAGCCCTTGGTCCTTAGTGGGGAAATATCTGGAATTTGAATATTTCTGTTAATCTGAAATATCTGAATAACATTTCAGATATTTCTGAACTATCTGAATCCAAAGATAAACTGAATCTTTGGATCCAAATCCCTAAGCACAACCATTCTTTGGGTGATGTGCAAAAATCGTTTGATGGATCCTCACTGCTACAAGTTTCAAGAAATCTGATGAGTGTGCAGATTTGAATATTTAGATATTTAAATATAACCAGCACACTCCTCCCTCCTCTTACTCATCTTGGCTCCCACCCCTCTTCCCTCAGCTCATTCTGCCTTCACAACTGGAGTGTATTTTTTACACTCCCTTTAAATGTTTTTTACACATCTTACTGTTTACAGCAATAAAAGATCAGGAGGCTATATTCTGAAAATTTAAGAGTTTGTAGATTTAAAAAATAAATTCTTCTCCTTCTTTATTTTCCATAGCAAAGTAGAGAAAAAGAAGAAAGAAAATAGAAGTGCTTGCAAAGCCACAGAAAAGTAAAGTTAAATAAAATAATTAAATTTTTGTGTCTTCTCTCTTGTTCAGTGCTAAATGTAAAATAAACTCCCAAAACTTCCTCACAAAGAACTCCAAAATTGGGATGTTTTTTGCTATTGCTGTTTGAGCTTGCACATCTGTGAATTAAAAAGAGCTACCATTTTGGGAGCACCTTTATCTCTTCTGCTGAAGATGTGTGCCAGTTTGCAGACATTTGTTTTTTGATAAAACAAGAAAAAGAAGTGCCCTTGCTTTCTAAGAAGAGCACAGCAAAAGGCTGACCATGGCCTGGACACACAAATTCTTAATTAAAAAATTCAACTTGTGAAACTTCAGCTCGAGAATGTGTGTTTCTGGGAGATAAACACGTAATGCTTTCTAACAAATCAAAGTTCATCTATTGTTATCTCTCTTTTATTTCATCAGCTCTTTGGATTAGACTACACAGCTTCACTACTATGCACCAGAATTTGAGTAGATGGAAAAATCTTTTTTTATTCTACTTAAAGAATACATTTTTCAAAGCCTGATTATAAATCCTTGGCTGGCAGGAATTACTACCATAAGTATTGTGTAAGAAATATATTCTCAGCACAATGCAAAAGGCTTTCATGGTGGATTTGAGGAAAATAATGAAAATTAACATTAAACCTGAAACTGGGCAGACACTGCACCTTTCCAAACCAAGTCTAATAGCTTACCCTCAGATTTGCATTCTAGCCTTTATTTGATATGTTTAGCTACAGAGCAGGTGCTTTTAAACGTTTTTTATGCATATTTCTGCCTGGCACTGCACTGTAGTGCCTTAAGTGTGAAAAATGGCACCAAGCCCACCTCAGATCACTGCCTGTGGAAAATACCCACAGTGAGTGTGCCACCTTTCTGTAGAGAAAACAAGTCTAACCAGCACCTGTGGCTGAGCTGTCCCCAAAGCAGTGTCCCACACGGGGGGCACACACCTGTCCCGTGTGCAGGGATGCTCCCCTCCACTCACAGCGCCCTGTGATGACCAGGAAAGATCCAGCACACGCTGTGGGGACTGTCCAACACCTCTGGCAGAGCCCCCAGCAAGGCAGGGATTGCCCAGCCCACGGGTCAGGGTGCTGGGGAACAGGGAGACCCCCAAAATCCACACTCATCAGGGGTCTCAGTGGTGTCACTTCGTGTCCTGCTGCCCTACACTGGGCAAAGCCACCCTGCACACACTGACAGAAGAGCTACAGAAACAGATAAAGATATAAAGAGGAAACTGCCACCAAATGGAATTTTTTGCTTTCATTTACTTATTTTCTTCAGCCATCTCTCCTATTGTTCTTGGCCCTTTTATGAGCTCCTCTGGACTGTTACATTTTGTGCTATCTGCTGATAATTGCAGGCAGTGATGAAGTGGAGAACTGCTAGCAACTGGTCTGCTGGCTCAATAATGCAATCTCACATATGGACAAACCCTAAAAAGCAATCTATCAAAAGAAGAATAAGCCTCCCCTTTGTCCCAGGGGCAGAGACAAGGTTTTATTAAAAAAAGAACAACGGGGTGATGGGTGAATATCTTTGTTGAGAATTTTTACAATTACGTTTCAGGTTTCCTCTCAACACTGAATTGCCACTTGAATTCCACAACTCCTGGGTGTTTTCCCCATGTAAAACAACAAAATGCAAATGGGCCAGCTTTAATTTAAAAGCAGATCAAATAAAGAATGACCCTTAGGCAGTAACCTATGCAACAATCATTAAGCAATTTCAGGCTATTCTAAAAGGAGCTTTTCCACTGAAAAAATTTCCAATGAACTCTCAAGCACATCCTCCAATCTTGCTGAACTCACCAAGTTTAGCAGGAAACCACCACACTAAATGCCCCACAGTAAGAGCATTAAATTCTCTGGATGTTGGATATTTATTCTGCATGTAGTGTATTACATCCAGGGCATTAAATGCTCTCATAGCAACTAAACAACCTTTCTTCACCAAAATGAGCTCACTCAGATTCTTAATAACAGACAAAACCCCAGATACCCATGGGAGAACATAATTCACTAAAAACCAGAGTATCTCTGACCTCCCACCCCTTATGAGGGGTCTTCAAAAACAGTTCTAAAACACAAGCTTTGGAACTAAAATTCAGAACTCTGCTGGCCATTAAAAAACCCCAACAAATCAGACTCAGTTTATACACAGTGGTTCCAAAGAATGTTCCATTTCCCCATCTTTGTGAGCTGCACACTATTAATGACCTGTCTCCTCCTTTCTCTCTCTGCCTCTGGAACTCCCCAGGGCAACAACCCCCTCCTCCAGCTGCCCCCATCTCAGAGCTACAACCTTCCTGCCAGCAGCTGAGCTGATTTCCATACCAGAGGGGTTGTGTGTGACATTCTGGGCCTTGGCTCTGTAAGGCACTCACCCAGGAGCAGCAGTCATTGCCCATCAAATTACTCCATGTAATGATGCCTTTATCCCAGCACAGCACACAGAGCCATCTCATGCTGCATTCCTTTGTTTCTTTCCTGCTGCTCCCTCCTGTGTGCAGTCCCCTTTGTAATGAGCTCTGAGCTCCCAGCAGATGAAGCACAGCCTCGTCTCCTCTGTGTCTCCAAGGCAGATGTAGCACAGTGAGAGTGACCACGAGGGAGCTCAGCTTGAGGCACATTCTACCGAAGCCATCAAGTTGGATTTGGGGCCATTTAAATTTCCACCTGCTCCCTCTGACCCTCAGCAGCTTTTCCCACTTCCAGGGTTACCCCTGGGAATGAATTAGTTGACCTCTCTCCTCCTACCTTATTTTCCTGAAAATAAACTTCTCCTGGTCCTGTTTTGCCCAGGCTGCCCGGCAGAGCAGGACAGCTCTGCATCACAAACACGAGCAGCACCTGCCTCTTCACACCTCTATCAGCTACTGCTCAAAAGAACTTCCTCTCACTGCTGGTGATGCCCCCATTAATTGTGTAATTAATTAATCCCAACCCAGTAACCCAGGAGACTGCTACAGCTGGGTGACTGCAATGGATGACAGCCTGCTCTGACTTCTGCCTTTCTCACCTGAAATTCTACTGAAATCACAACAGATCTACAGGTGCCCCTTCTCCAGGTGTACTCTTACAAATGGTGGGACATCAATAACCTTTCTTCCTGAAATTTGCAATCACAGGCTAAAATGGAAATAATCTTCTGAATTTCAGCCCCAGTTCTGTGCAAGGAACCCTTGAGGACATAAATCCAGTCAAGGGGTTTCAAAGGTAGTGATGGGTTTTCAAATCCATTATATCCTCCCCTGGGAAAATAAAATAAAATTTAAAAAAGCAGGACTTGTGAAGTGAGGAAATGCTATATTCCACTCCTCCTGGATTTAAGAAGTTGAGAGAAAAATATTCTAAGGTATGGAGAGTGTAGAAGAGTAATT
>NC_031778.1:2176580-2234969 GCF_001522545.3 Parus major
CAGGTCAATGGTCCCTAATGCTGGGCCCCCAACTCTCAGCTCGCTCCCCCTGGGACTCCCAAATTCACCCCATTCCAGTGCAAACAGGATTAAATTCCTCTCTTACTAAACTAATGTGCTGCTTGTCTCCTTTGCTGGGCCTATCAGCTCAAGACAGAATTTACTGCAGCTAAACATTGTGTAGCATCTGTTCAGCTATAAATTAATCACTGCCAGATAGGAATAAAGATAATTAGTTTCCTGGAGAGCATCTTTTTTCTTTAGTTGTTAATTACCTATACAGGGACCTGCACCTTTCATGGAGTCAGCATAATCACAACATTGAAATGCCATTATTCAAGCTCTTTCTGAGAAAATATTCACCATCTTTATATCTCAACAGTATGAAAATATCTCCTGCTTTTTTTTTTTTTATTTATCAGATGAAGACACAATTATATTCACCATTTAAGCAAAATGAAATAAACAAGTTATCACAATGTTTAAAGTTGAATTTCTGTGCTACTGGATTGTAATACAGTAAAAATGAGCCACTGCAGGCACACCACAGTCATGACACCTGGATTCTCCTTCCAGTCTTACAGAGGCCATTCTATGTGGCTGTCCCTGTGTTCTGAGCACCTTCTTACAAATTCAGGTGACACCCAACGCTGCAGCTTTTTGTGCAGAGCCCTGCAACTTGTGTGTATGAAGCACAGAGTTCTGAAATGCCTTCTTACTCAGCATAAAAAATTCAAAAGTTGTTCAGAAATTGATTATTTACAGAGATGCCCTGATCAAAAAGGGAACATATAATTCGTTAAGGTTGTCCAGAGCAGAAAACAAACCCCAACAATATATAAATTCAGCTTCTTGTATTGTTATACAAGAAACATTTTTCAGGGGAAGAAAAGCCCAAACACACAGAAGAAACCCTCAAGTCCAAACAAATACATAACACTTATCAATTTCTCCCCATGAAACAAAAACTTCCAGCTGTGAATTTTGATATGAGTCCAGTAAGTGGACTTCTCTCTGGCCACAGGATCAGAAACCTGAGACACAGAAATCCTCCCCATTTCTGGAGCTTGATTATCTAATACTTTTGTATTTCAGATTGAAATAAATGACCAAGGGGAAAGAATTTCTTCCAGTGTTTCCCAGGGCAGAGAGGTGCAGCTCTGCCACAATTCAGCTGATCCCCCAGGCCCTGGTGGAGGAAAGGAGCATCAAACACACACTGAGGATCCACTCAAGGAAGCTATGCCAAGTCTGAACTACCAAAAACTAAACTGTTAGCCTCAAAGGCAGGTAAAATTAGTAAGATTATATCCTGTTAATGCTTTGTTCAGATTATATTTACAAAAATTCTATGTCAGTGCTGGAGGGAGCAATGGAAAAAAGGGTGCCTGGAAGGAATAGCTCTTCCCAATGACACCAGTGAAGACTGAGAGCACCTGCTGAAACAAATGGCTAAGCTGGGAAATGAAGAAGCACATGATGTTTTCCCTGACAGAAAACACTGGAAATCCTTTGAGAACAGAACTCCTAAAGGAAGTGACCTCTGGAGAGGTTTAGGTTGAATATCAGGAAAAGATTCTTCACCCAGAGGGTGGTTGGGTACTGGAACAGGCTCCCCAGGGCAGTGGGCAAAGCACCAAACCTGTCTGAGTTCAAGATGCATTTTGACAATACTCTCAGACATGTGGTGTGACTTGGGGTGACCTGTACAGGGCCAGGAGTTGGACTCGGTGATCTCTGTGGGTCCCTTCCAACTCAAAATATCCTGTGATTCAAAAATGGGATGTAAAACTCAAAGTTAACACCAGAAAGTACATCTCCTAGTAATGCAAGACATTGTAATGTTTTTCACCAAGAAATGGCCTGAATATCCTCTCCTCTAGCTGCCAGAAGGTGGTAGTATTTCAAAATATTAATATTATTTATGAGGAAACACACTCCCTGCTTTATGAGGGCTGGCAGCCTGCCAGTGCTGTATTTATTGTATTCACAAGAGTTACAGGCCAAGCTCTGCACAGGGCCTTGATCTGGAGCCCTGGGTGTCAGAGGGACTTGCAAAACAAACTGCAGAGCCTTGGCATTCCACACTGCCTGCTTCAGGGAGAAAATGGATTAATACCTGCTTGTCAGTGGGGCAGGCTGACACAGTATCAAACATCAATGGTAACTCCTGGAATCTGCAGAAAAGCAGAGTGAAATATTCCCAGGCTGAGAACAGAGTCTCTGAAGGATCACTTGAGGCCAAGTCTCACCGTGGAAATGAACACCTCTTTACAAAGTCATTAAATCTTCCAGAGCTTTGTCTGCTACCTTCAGAAATGAATTCTCCAGTGAGGACAAAACAAGTTTTAGGATGGATCTGTAATTAAATAATGCTGCCAAAGAACAAGTCTGACTCATGGTAAAAGCCAGCTCTTGGCATACGGTGTCTGAGTGTCTATCGAGGTCCTGAACAAAAGCCATTCCACAGAAGTGCTAGCAAAAGAATTCTGAGCATTTGTTCATAAATGAACAAAATTCTGCCATCTTAGAACCAGGGTGAAATGGCTGCAGCCACATAAATATCGTGCATGCTGCTTAGAGCAGATGTGGTTAGTCAGAGGAATTGGTTAGAGCAGACAAAAGCCAGATGTCTCAACCAAATAAATTAAAGCAAATGAATTTTTGCAGGGTATCATAGGCAGAAAGGGCACTGCTGGCAGATCCCTTCTGAGCAGCTCTGCAGGTCCCTGTTAGTGCTCCCAGGATGAGCTGAGGGCAGGTGGCACAGGGAAATGGTCCTTTGGAAACATGACAAGGAAAGATCCCAGTAATTCTGCCAAAATGGAGCCACCCAGCTGTGCCAGCTCACATCACCACAGAACTACTGCCAAACATCTCCTCAGTGCAGAATATCACACCCAGCTTTCTGCCATTCCTCCTGTTGGTGGAGACTGATGGGATGAAGGAGACAAGGGAGGATGGTGGCTGTGCCCCCTCCCAGCCCTGTCCATGGGAAGCTCCTTCCACCCCTTGGATCTCCTCAACAGCCCCAGCTCTTCGCCACAGGGAGCTCCAGCAAGGGCTGGAGGAGGTGACACAGCCCCAAGTCACCATCTGTCCCCTCCTGGAGAGGGGGGAACAGCATGCACAGAGCCTGGAGGCATTTCCCAGGGAATACCTCCACTCACAATCTCATTCCTGGGTAGGTTTGTGAAGCTCCTTCATCACGAATCTGAGAAAAGCTGAGTGGAACTGAGCCACCAAACCAAGCCACACCCAGAGGCTCTCCATGAACTCATTATTTACTACAGCTAGGACAGGTGAGATATTCTTCACAAAGGTGATCCTTCCTGAAATCTGAAACTCCTGAAAATAAATGACATTCCATGTACCTACCTGCTGTGGTAAACCTGTGGAAAACCTGTCCCAGCCCAGAGCTGCACATATTTACAGTCAATAAAATACTCCTGATTCCTGCATTTTGATTTTATCCCTACATCTTTAAGAAACAAAGTTTGGCAAAAGGTGCCTATAATATTCAGGGGGAAAAAAAAAAAAAAAAAAAAAAGAAGTTTTTACAATGGCACCCCAGGAACCAGAACAATAGTGCTGCCTTCATTCTTGTGTGATCTGTGCAGCTTGAAAAGTCATCTAGAAAACCCAAGTGCCATTAAAAGGGAAAGATCTTTTCTTGGGGAAAATGATTCCTTAGGGCATGATACACAGAAAAATCAAACCATGGAATTCCATGGATCTTGATTACACCCAGAGAATTGTGTGCTTCAAAACTGTTAGATCAGCTCTGGTCAAAATCCAGTCAGAAGGAATGAGGCTGAAAAATGAAAGGCTGTGTGGGAGATCCCTGGTGAATCAAAAGCAGTCTCATTCCAGAAAAGAGGAAAGCAGCCCTGGGTTTGGCTCCCCACACTGTGATGTGATGAGTGGACTTCAGTGAAATGGCTCCAGGGAAAGGCTGCCTGTGCATGGTGCAGAAGTTTGGCCTTTGAGGCATGAAGGAAACCCCCTGAAATTTCTAAGAATTAAAAGCAAAAAGACAAAACAATGTAAAACTAGCAGGAGGCAGTACAGCTTATACTGATACGTTCAATCCAGCTTTATCACCCATAAGACAAAAATATTAAACACAAGGGAACCCTAGGTAGCAATTCATTTATTTTTTGAGTGTGCAAATACCACCTTTCTGTTGACCTTTTTACTGAGAAACAGAATTTCCAGTGCTTTTGGACATACACAAGCAAAATCACCAGAGCTCTGTGGTGTTGGAAGCAGCAAGATTTTTGCCTCTTTTGTTTTGCACCATGAAGGATGTTACACCCAAAGTAGAAATGTGGAAAAGGAACCAGAAACCTCCCAGCATTGGTACTGGCTGGAGTCAGAGCCCCAATGCTGCATCTCCTACATCCCTCAAAGAGAATAAAAAGATGACATGTTCTGGACTGGACATTGAACTGCCAGGCAATAAATCCACTGCAAATGCTGATTTCCCTGGACTCTGCCAGATTGAAGAGAAATTGAGAGTCCCTTACTAACAGCAGCTTATGTTTTCCATAGAAATATCCTATAAAAAGATATTTATTAGATAATGAATTGCAAAGGGCTGTCAATTGAAAGTGATCTCTCATGCAAGCAAGTGGTCACACTAGGCAAAATCTTGTTTTGGTCATTTAATCTAAATCAAGAAAATTAGTATATACATGAATTCTTCATGATTCATATGAATCCTACTACTGTTTCCTCTCTTTAAACAATTCAGGGTAGAATTTCCAAACCCATCAGTAATACTCAGTGCTCACCTCAGTAACAATTCACTATTTAATCACCTGCATCTCAGTGCACATCAGCAACTTCTGCACTCCAAAGCTGCAGTCCAGACTGACCCTCCCAGCCCTGCCACTTGTGGCCTCACACTCCAGTTATGAATATTGTGACTAAATATTTCAGTGCTCTTGCTACATGCACAGGTAGTTCTGTCAGAAACAGAACTAATGAAGCCTTTCCTTTGAGGATTTTTTCATGTTTAATAAAGCTGCACTCACAGATTTTCAGTGAATGGAAATATTAATGTGGTTTCTCTGTGCTTCCTATTCTTGCAGGAGTTGTAAAGCTAATATTGTTGAGAGCTCTTCCTTTCCATCAAATGGGCTTAGACTAGTTCAGATTTCACTGAAGTTCTCCATGAACTGAGAAGTTAAGAGCAGAGAACACTGTGTGGCTGCAGACACCTTGTTTCTATAGGAAATGATGCCAATAAAAAGAAGAAAATGCTTTTTTTTTTTTTTTTAATAATAATATTGAACTGCAGGAAAATACCCAATTCAGTTGGGATCCTTGTAAATGCCTGCCTAGTTCTGCTCAGGTTTTAAACACACATTTGTTCCAAACATTTAATAACTGTGAGACTGTGTCAGGATTTCTCCTTCTGAAATGTCTCATTAAAGATTTTAAATATCTTCAGGCCAGGTCAAGGAATAGTGTGTGAAACCCAGCCTTTGAGGTCACAGCTGCATCAGCACAGGAACATTTTTAGCACTTTTTAGGCTTGACAAATGATTTGAAATGAGAGAACTGATCAATGAACATGGATTTTATACAAGAAAACCAGTAAGAAGATGGAAGTGCCAGCATGGAGGGGCAGAGGCTATGGCTAATTCCAAGAAGATTTTGGATGAAGAAATTGCTTTATTTATTTTTTTTTTTAAGTAAAGCACCACATACATACAGTTGACAGAACAACCAAGCCCTCAATCAGTACACAAACGACTCAATTAAACTACTTTTATGAAAATAGATGGCTTTGTCCTTGTAGACCTGTTCTAAAACTGTTCTCACCTGGCTGCTGTCAGCCTGAAGACTTGAATCTTTTATTTGTGAGCTACAAAATTCCTCTCAGAGCTGTGGGAAGGAGGAAAAGGAGCACCTGGATGAGCCAGCAGAGAGCTGGTGTAATGTAAGTCATTTAGGTCCTGCTCATGTGCCTGTCACCCAACAGGCCACTGGTTATTTTTTTACTTCTGACCAGGGGACAGCAGAACTGAGAGGGGTATTTACAGAAAAAAGGGGCTGTAGAGCAGCTTCTCTCCAGATTGCTGCTCTCCTGGAGGATGGACAATTTTCTCTTTTTTCTGGAAGTCACCTTTCCTTCACTGAAGGCTCTTCACATAAATGGTGCCCTTTTCTGACTGGGTGCAGGCACCTGAGCTCCTCCTCCCACACATTCTGTATTTGTGCTATGGGTGTACAGTGCATATTTCTTTCAAGCAACAGGCAGAGGAAAAAGCTGACAGCAAGTTCTGACAGATTTTTTTTCCCTGTCCACTGAAGAATAAGAAAATTAGGGTTGGCCTTGGGTGAGAAAAGTATATATTAAAGGAAAGTTGAAAATCAGGATGATTTTCTGAGCTGAGAAAGTATTTATGGTCTTGGGAGGGAAAATGATGGCTGAACTGGAATAAATAGCACCATTGGCTGTAAGAGTTTATCAGATTTCCACCAGCTGGGGAGCAGCACCATGTGTGGGAAAGCAAAGGGAGCTGCACTTGTTCGAAAGGGCCACAGCCTTCAGGGAGTGCCCCAGGTCAAGTGGGCTCAGTGTGCCCTCACCAGGATGTTTAAACACCCCATCTTCCCCAGCCACCCAAGTTATGAACTTCTGAACTGGCACCAATAAATTCTGAGAGGCTTTCTCTAAGAGATGAAGTCATGTAGCTGAGTTTTATCTCAGTTATCCCAGCACATATCCAAGGCCCCATTCCATCACCTTGTACCATGTGTAATCATTTCTGCTTCTCCAAAACAGGCAAATGTGTAATTAAAGAACTGTGGTTGCACCTTGTGGAGATTTTCTGCTGGTGTAGGTGACTGGGAATTGACCTTTTCCTTCCTTTCCCCCAAGAACTAACAATAATGTTTGAAAGCTGCACTGAAGTTGTGTAAGGAAGGTTATTGTTGGACTTAAGGAACAGACCAGAAGTCTGTGAAGAAGAATTTTAACATTCTTTTTCTCCTTGAGATGAGGAAATATCCTACACCACAGAGATGGACACCAGCAGTGATGCAGAAGCAGTGTTCAGAGGCACAAATGAATGGCTGGGCAGAGGGATGGGCTCGACAGGACATGTCAGGCACCACGGTGTCCCTGAGTGGATTCAGCACAATCCTCCTGAGTGCATTCCCTGCAGCCCCTTCCCAAAGCCAAGGTGCTGCAGTGAGTGTTTGAAAACACACCCTGCCTGTGCTGGCAGAGCTCAAACCAGACAGCACGAGCAATCCAAAGCACCAAAATGCCCTGGAGGAAAACAACACATGGCAAGGAGAAAGGGGAGAAAATGAGCCCCTCCAGACAGGGACAGAGCTGCTAATTCAACCTTTAGGAAGAAGCCATCTCTTTGTCCTGAAAAAAGGGTTTTTTTCTTTCCCCTGAACAAGGGTAAGGATTTCAGCATTCCTGAGAAGCAGCAATGATTTCTGGAGCACGTTCATGGTTTGGTGTGCTGGCATGAAGAAGTACACACCTCAAAGACACCTCTGAGTTAGAAGACAATTCTCTGTTACCCAGTGCTGGCAAGAGCAGGGCTCTTTAACTCTGGGGAAACTGGAAGAGAGCAAACCAAGGGTAAAGACAAGAGCATGCTGCTGCCTGTGAGGCCCTCCTGGCACAACCTGCATCCCTCCTGCCACAAGTGACTCCTCACCAGGAGAAGCAGTGGTTCTGGGTGCCATCACCTGAGCTGGCTCCACTGGAATTTTTTTCAACCTCATTTTGTCTGAAATGGTTTAGATGGAAACAGAAATCCAAACTGGGAGAAAAGCAGGGTTGTCCTTGTTTGACTGACAAGAAATTCAGACAAAGGGAGACCAAGTCATGTTTGTGAGCAGGAATTGTAGCTAAACTCATACATCTCCTCAGATCCACACTTTATAAACAGTAGACTTGCCAAACCCTTCTTCTCCTTCCCATATGAAGGAAGAAACACAAGCCTTGATGTTTTTTTGAGCCTCTTTGATGCAGGGCAGTTACACCCTGCACCAGCACCTCCCCACTCTCCCCTCTGCCTTTTCTGTGCCCAGGCCAAGCTCCACATGCCCTCAAGTTCTGTCCCCCAGCCTTGCTCAGCTCTGTGCTCACACACCCTGCTGGGTGTCAGCATCAGCCCCTGGGTGTCATTCTCCCAGCAGGATCTAAAATCAAATGAGCAGTGTGAGAAATTTTATCCAGTAGGACCAGAATTCCAAAATGTGTTTAAAAACAACTATGGCATAAATATGTAAACAAAGGGAGACAAAAAAGCAGAGCTGAAGAACACCTTATCATATGGTTTCTGCATTGTTTTGCAGTCATTTAATGGTGTGGCTGTAGCTGATGACAACAGTGAGAGTGATGGACAGCCCAGCACCACTTCACAATACACTGTGATTTGAGGAAAAGGTCATATCCATGAATTACAGATGACTAACTCCATCATGACTTACACTAAAGCAATGCTAGGGCTTATATTGTTCCTCCTACCTTGATGGAATATTAGATAGAAAAGGCATGTGCATCATAAACTATCAAAGTAGCCAAAGAAAGTCTCAAACTCCAGCCTGCAGAAGCTGGAGGTAAAGATGAGAAAAGTCCTAAGCACTAAATGCATTAATTTTACAGAAAATACTGTACTGAGTAGCATTAAGTACATCTAGAAAGTGATATGGGATTTTTTTTTTTGGTCCTCTGCCAACCTATTCTCTTCAATTCTACCAATGACAAGCAACTTTCAGAAGGATTATCAGCCTCTCTTCCAACTCAAATCACGAGCAGAGAATTTGTTATCCTCACAGTATGGCAGCCTCACTCCCCCTCAGGCTCCCATGGTCACAGGCAGCAACATCACTCTGAGGGAGAGAAGTATCTGGGACAGTGCTCAGACACAGCAATTCCCTCATGGAATCACCATCCAGAGCTTTCTGTGGACTCAGTGCCAGCTCCAAGCTCCCGTGTGGAACAGGATGATCCGTTCTGAAAGGACAGGACCTGCCTCAGTTTTCATCTGGTGAGCCCCGGTGTGCCGGCACTTCAGTGGGCAGAAAGCACCAGGAGTGTGTCTGTCCAGGCAGATAATCATTCACAGCAGCTGGAGAAGTGTCTGCTGAACTTCAGTGCAGGTACTGCTAATCATGACTGCTGCAACTGGGAGCTGAGCTTGAGAACCAGAGCTCACACTGACCCAAAAATGCCTGGCATTCCTCCCTCACCACTGCTGTGTCTGGCACAGACAAAGCATGGAACAGGAATCCTTCTCCTTCATGTTCCTCAGGAATAAGGGCCACCAAAGACTAAGGATCATGGCACCAATCCCACAGCAGACCCACAAGTCAGGGAGGAAAAGCCTTTTCTCCCCAGTGTGCCCCACACACCACAGCACAGCTACTTGGCCTTGTGGGGAAAAGGGGAAAGATGCAGCCCCAAGACAGCAGAGGGTGAAGAATTCTCTCTCAAAAACCCATTTTCAATGTACAGTAAGAACTCCAAAGCTCTAGGGAGCAGGGAGCTGGTTATATTGTTCAGGCTGTGGTTGGGTTGCTGGGATTTGGTAAATAAAAAACATTTTACAGCTCATTAAGCAGCGCTTTGGGAAATGTTCTCATATCCGTTTTCAAGGGGCTGTGAGAGCTTGCCTTGCATGGTGGGTCAGGGAAGCAGTCATTTCAAACTAAGGGTTCCAGGCAAGGTGTGTGCATATATATTTATATATTTATATAGAAATACTGGTCTGAGGAACCTTACTTTACTGAAATTGCTAGTTGCTAACGCGTTATCGCTTTCACTTGCTAGATTTAGGTATCTGCTGCTGGATAACGAAAAAGAATCATCAAACAGCCTGGGAGGATGGGACAATAGCACTGGGGCACCTTAACTAATGCTGCAAACCATGGAATTGCTGTCACAGTTTCTCCACATCACATGAAAACCATTTTCTGTCTGTGTAGGTGAAATTGCCGTGTGGGCTGCACAGGAGCGTTCCTGGCCTCGCAGGGCTTACGGGACAGCAATCTTTCCATTACTCCTTTACATAAACCCCCTAAAAACCCACACACGTTGTCTTTCTGGAGAACACAGAGCTGCTGCTCCAGAGCAAGCTGTGCCAGTGGGTCAGAGCACCTGCAGCAGCCATGGAAGGCCTTGACTGCACACAAGGAGACAGAGATGGAGTGACATCTTTCCATTTTCCCCTCAGATAGCTCATGTTTGGGGTACAAAATATTCTAGGGGGGTGGTTTTGTTTGTCTGTTGGTTTTTTTAGGGTTTTTTTTAGATGCTGCCTCATCTTGGAAAGATGTCACAGGCAGTTCTGTGGGAGAAGCCCAACATGTTTGCCTTTCCTTTACCTTGGGTGTATTTCCAGGGGAGAAAGCACACAGACATCTCTACTGCTTATTTTTAGTCCTGCAATCGCTGGTGCAAAGAATATCCAGCCCTGGTCTCTGTACCTCTGAGCTGTGTCATGTTCTGCTTTCAGAACTATGAGGAAAGCTAAAAAATCCTACAAGCACCTTTCTGAATGCAAAACTAACCAGTCTTTCTAGGTGTGGAACTGTGTAAACCTGCATTTCGAGCTGTATGTAAAATTGAGAATTACACAGGGAAGTAAACAGATGGTCAACAAAAGTGAGAAGCAACTTCTCTCACATCAACATTTTAAGGACTTTTTAGTTTCCTTTGAGATTAAAAAAACAAACAAACAAACAAAAACACAACAAAAAAGCCAACCCATCCCCCCCCCCAAAAAAACCTCAAAAAATATCATACATTGAAGTGCAATTTATTTTATTTTTCATCATGAAAGATCAGTTAATTAAGAATGGAATGCCAGAACAGTCAGGAGTTTGCAGGTATATAGGAAAAATCTTGTAAGGGTTGGACTGCATGCCATCCCTTCCAACACTGCAGTGGGATTGAGGAGCAGCAAAGATGTCCCTGGGAAGTTGTAGGTGGTTTTTATTCAGTCTGATGTTAGCAGAGAGCCTGAAAGAGAACAGCCAAGCCAACAGGGTGTGCCTGGAATTAATTTATTGGAAGGAAATTTGCTGATTGGCAGCAATCAGGATGGAGCTGACAGCCAAACATTTTCTGGGACTGACTCAAAGAAATGATCCAGGACTTGGTTAGGAGTCTCCCTAAGGACAGAGTCTGTCACTGCTAATTAGTTTATCAAAACGATGCAGATCCATTGGGTAGAACCAATTGGACTCATCTTCCCATTTGCTTCAAGTCCCTCGGTACTTTTTTTCCATCCAGCACACGTGTACCTTTAGAGAGCCTTCCATCAGATGAATTTTAACTCTTCAGTGTTGTTTTTAATTCTTATTTGCCACAGCTCCTTGTAGCCCAGTGCCACCTCAACAGGTGAAGTGACACAGTCTCATTTGTCACCTCCATCAATGTCACCAGCAGTTATCAACCAGTGTGTGCCTCCCTGGGCTGCCTGCTGGAGCTCCCAAGGCTATGAAGCCCTGACACATAAAGCTCACGCTGCCAAGGCAGAGGAAAATGTTACCTGACATGAAGGAACAGGAATCTGAAATTTATGCCCAGAAGTTTTAGAGCATTTCAGCTCACAGTGTACACTCTCACTGTTCTTTCTCTTTCCCATGCATGTGAAAGTGGAAGAAGAAAGTTCTGGCAATTAAAAGGATGCTTGTCTTAAAAAAAAAAACAAACAAAAAACAAGCTAAGCATCATTTAAACAAACAAAAAAAGAAACCATGTTAAACAATTTTAAAGGTAACTTGTGTGCAAAACTGCAACAGCACAGCTGCTTCAGTTCCACACAGATCTCCAGACTTACGGGGAAAAAAAAGGTAGGAAGCCCCAGAGCAAAAACAGGAGAGAAGTTTGTGTTTGTCTTGGGGCTTTTTTAATACTTTTGTCATCCCTTTCTTCACTGGAAAGTAATAAATCTTCTGCAGGAAGAAGTACCTGCTAGTATCATTAAGAGACTTAAACATGGCAAGATAAAACTCCCTGAAGCCAAAGCAGCTATTTGTGTCAAAGAAAACAATACAGTAATTTATACTTCCACTCCCAAATCTTATGTTACTGCAGAAAATGTGCTCCTTTAACAATTAATCATAAATCAAAGCACTGACAAGATATTAGTCTCCCATTCCTCTGGGAGACAAGTGGAATGTGCATCAAGAAGCTGAAGTAGGAGCTCGCTTGCCAAGGTGTCAGATGGAAGCTGTGCTGGGGGATCTCTGTATTTCCTATCACAACAGCAACATGGAATTTCTGATTCAGCATCACGCCAGCCAAGTGAGTGAGCAAACTTCAAAGCCCTGAGGCTCCATCTGAAGGGAGCTGCTCTCTTAGAACCCTTAAATGTGACTCAGAAAGTGCTGGCCAGGGAGCTGCACTCTCTGTTTTTACACTTTTTGTGGTAATTCCAAGGGAACAGGAAAAATGCAGCACACGTGACTTTTCCACATGGAAGAGGGCAACTTGTTTTTTGTTTAATTTTTGTTTAATTAGTGATGGTTATTAAACAGCCAGAGCTGTTAAATGCTGGAAACTTCAGACAGAAATTCTGAAACAATTCACACTGAGAACAAGGCAAATGAGAACAAAGTTGAGAAATAATCGTAGGATGCCTGCTGCAGAAATAATTTCTGCAAGAAATGTATTTAGTTGCTGTCATCTCATACTGCATATTTACCCAGCTGACTGCTTGCCCAAAAAAATGTATGACAACAGCCCTTTATTTACATATAAAACAGCATTCTAGGTAAGGGGGAAATGTTCCATACGTAGATAATTATTTAAAGAAGAGCCTCAGGTGAAGAATTAAAGGTATTTGGGATAAAAATGGAAGGATTTCTGAGAGGTATTAAGCAGTGTCTTCTCCCTCCTTCTCAGACAGCCTGGAGGGTGACTGGTAGCACACAGAGCACTCCCCAGATGCCACAGGAGCTCACTTTCTACATCCATCCTCAGTGCAAGGCACGGGGGGAAGGCTTGGGACAGACAAAAATTCAGGTCAGCACTTCCCCCCTCTGCAAAAACCTCAGGAATTTACAGATTGCTCTTACTCATCAAGTAAGCTGCTTTTAGGTTTAGGGCTTTGGTCTTTTTCAGAAGTGGCATTTTTAGTCCCCTGAAAAAAAAAAAAAGCCATACAAAATTGTGCACATCCTGCAGAAAAAACCACCCAACCCAAACCCATCTGAACAATATTAAACTGCAATGTGTGATGGGAATAAAGCAGGGAAAAGCAATCTAAACTTTGTAACTACCCTCCCAAACATCTCCCACCAGCAAATGGTTTCTTGTTTGAGGGCAGCACATTGACACAATTCAGGTTTGAATACTTAACACTAAACACACATCTCTCATCAGTGTGAAATATTGCTGGCTATCCCCACATCCCTCTCAGCCCTGGTGGGATTGCTGAGCTGCTGCAGAGCTGAGAAGAACAGCACTAATGTGTAATCTTTCCTTTTCCCAGGAGATTTTTTTTCAGACAATTATTCTTACAGGTTCTCACAAAACAAGCTACAATTCCACTATTTCAGTGAAAAAGAAATAAAAAATCCTTATTACCGTTCCTGTAGGGAATGCAATTAACAAATCTTGTGCTTACTTTAAATAACTGCTTAATGTATTTTGTTATTCCTACAGGATCTCTCATCTGACCACGAGATCCTGTTTGAGTGCCCTACATTAAGAATTTCAGTGGCATTCAGTTATACATACAAAAATTCATTCCTTAAAAAAATTAAGTACAGAAGAAAAGCCTGGCCATGAGCAATTAAAAGATGCAGCCACTTCCCCACAGCCTCAATGTTTCCTCAAAATCTCAGAAACCTTTACATGGCTCAAATGGAACCATTCAGCAAACCTTAAATTCACATCTTTGCTCTCCTCAGTAATAGAATAAATTTACTGGTATATCTAACTGATGATATAAATGGTCATTCTGTGTGCAGTAAATTCTGCTCATTTTCTTGGAATTATTTGTGGAGGCTGGGATATTTTTTAATGAACAGAATCAGAATGGAAAAATCTTGACAACAGCAAGAAGGCAACATTTTACAATATAAAATGCCTTAAGGTGGTGTGGTTTTGGGTTTTTATTCCATTTCTTCTCGTGAATCATGTGAAGAATTAGGTCACTTAGACCAGAAAAAGAAGTTACAACAGGTATTAATGAACTTGAAAGAGGAAACCAGCTCTAGTCTCCACATGGAACTGTCACAAAATGTCTACATCCCCCAGTAAGACTGAATTTAACACTATTGGAGTCCCTGAAAACTTCTGTTTAGCTTGGTAATTCAATTAAAGCAAGACTTCTACTTGAAATACTATTTCATGGTTTTCAGTAGAAAAGCTTCAAATCATTAATCTTACTAAAAAACGAACATTAAGAACATTTAACATATGTTAGGGATTCTTCAGCATCTCTAAGAGTTATGTGAGCAGTTGAGACATGTACCAGCAATAGCCAAAGACAAATCCACTCCTGCCAGGTGTGCTTGGATCAACAGCATTTAGAACAGTTCTCAAAAAGCTGATTTTGTCAGCTGTTTGTGCTAAAATCCACCCCTTGCTGTGGCTTTACACAGTGATGATGAGGAGCCCTTTCCAGGTGACTGAAAAGCCTCCTGTTATATTACTGCTATTATCAATAAAAGGGCACGGAGGGAAATGCTAAGGGGATGAAGAATTCTGGTAACCTTTCTTTATCCAGTTTTAGCTGGACCATTCCCAGCCAAGCATTACAATATTTAGTGACATTTCTCTTCCTCCTGACTTTGAGATCTTCCCTTTTTAACCAAATCCCTGCACACAAGGAGCTCAGCTGATCTCTGCACTGCTTTTTGAATCTCAAGCAATCACTGAAGCCAGAGGATAGAGAGAATCACAGTTTACTTTCATTGCCAAAGCAAGTAAGAAATGCATTGGAAACAGTGGCAATTACACACTGTTTTTGAAGAAAGGCAGTTCTCTTTTGAAGTGTAGTTTAAGCTCAGAAACACTTTCCAGCATTACAGCCATTTTACAAGTCTGCTCTGGATATTTAAAATGAGCATCTTTTATACAACCATCTCAAAAGAGGCCTCTTGAAAATGATTCCAAGTTTATTACCCAGCTTTATTTGCTTAAAGGAAGTTCTCTCAGTTAATGGACTCAGTTGTCTAAATTGTGGGCTATCTGCAAAGTTTCTTAAGAGCTGAGGGCTGGCTTCATCATCACTTGACTCTGCAAAAGGGCCATGCAGCTTTTGGCACGAGAACGAGCCCCACACCCTGTTCATCACAGAATTAGACTGGAAATGAGCTTCTTCACCAAACACAAACAGCTTGTAGAACTCACTGGCACAGAGTACAAGAGCTTGGGAAGGCTCAGCCCAGGGTAAGACATTTCCACAGCAGTGAAAATCTGCACTCACTGGAAGCTGGCTGAAAAGCCCAGCGCTCCTCAGGATCGCATCCTCCAGGCAGCCCTGTCCCCACCCACAGGTGCTCATATGCACATGACACCACTTTCCTGCTGCCTTCACTGCCTTTTCAAAACCTGCACTTTTGAGCAGACATCTGTGCAGTGAAACACACCAAAAAAATAAAGCTGAGAGCTGTACTAGAGAGTTCAGTGTCTCTGAGCTGCTAAAATATAGTCATTACTTGTAAACAGCGAGTGTGCTTTTTATGGTTTCTAACCTGAAAACACACTTATCTTTTCAACACAGGATGAATATAATCCTTCCCCTACTTTCCTTCAAAATAAATGTAAATCAAGCACTTTCTGAGAAGTCACAGAAATGTCAAACTGTACAACTGCTCTGGATGTACTCACTGTCATGTTCAGTTTATTCAGGAGAAGATTAAATTGCAACAAAAAGCAGAAAACATTTAAGAATTTTGCACCATTTGGCGTGCATACAAGCGAAGGAAAAGGCATGCCACACATCTGCTTCTTGTCATGATTCAGGCCAAAATGCATGTGACAATTGCTTTGCTTTTTATTACCATGCATTCCATAAAATTCCGAGCCTCTCCCTCCTATTATGGATTTCCAATCTGTTCCTGGATGTGAAGTGTGGGGTAAAATTCCTGGTTAACCAGCAATTACTTATGAACTGTTAGGTAACAGGGAGGGTAGGATTCCTCCTGAGAGCCTCGTGGAAGGGTCACAGCAATGCTCAGGGCTGTGAAAGGGATTCCACAAGGGTGGAAAGTGCAAGTAATGAGCACAAAGAGCATCTGCAACTCGTGCCACTCCCGTCCCAGGCCGTGTGTGTTTTGGGAGCTCTGATGGAGAAGGGTTTAAGTCCTTTGTGGACTTTAGGGTGGGCAAAGGCACTGCTGGTGCAGTTTTTTTTCTTCTGTACTGCTTGGCTACCCTCCTGAAATTCCTGATGACAGCATTTCCCGAGCTGTGAGGAGCTCGAGGAAATGGAAAGGGTGAGGTCAGTGTGCTCTGCACTCAGCCTGATGCCTGCCCTGGCTCCTCTGATGTCCCACCAGCAACTCATAATCTGTGGCTGTGCATCAGATATTCCACCTAAAAACCAAACCCAGACAATCAGGGAAATATTTAGGTTGGAAAAGACCCTGAGGACCATCAAGTCAAACCATTAATCTAAAACAAAGTCCCCCACTGAAGCATGTCCTGAAGTGCCCGTCTGCACTTTTCATTTCAGTTTTTATACACCAGGGAGGATCCACAGATAAAAATAATCTGAGACAACACAGCACCAGAGACTCTCTGCCAAGAAATCTGTGTGGAAAGGGTGGAAGTGGAGAAGGTGGGGTTGTGCAGAGATAGTGAGGAGGCAATGGGTGCTCCCCTCAGCAGAGCTGAACCCTAAGAAGCCACATACACTGCACTGGATGATGATAAACTGAATAAACTAGAAAAGCACTAGTTCCTGACCAGTTTACCTCACAACAATTCATTCTTCCATAGAATCACAGAATGGGGTCAAAAGGAACCTTAAAGAACATCTAGCTCCAACCCCTCTGCCATTATAAACCTTTAATTGCTGAATTTTAAGGAAAGTAGATAGACAATAAACTTTAGGTCATCCTTGACTATAGCCAAAAAGTAGACAAGCACTTATACAGTCTCCTTGACAAATTTTCTGAGAGAAAAAAACCCAAAACCAAACTCCACAGCTTTTCACCCTAAAGTGAATGGAATAAAAAATACGAGCTTAATGTGACTGGAGAGATTTTTCTGACTTGCCAAACGTGTCCCAGAACACCCTGCCTGCCCCAGAAAGGTCCATACAATCAGGCTTTAAAGTTCTGATGTTCCTGAAGAAAAGCTACTTAAAGTTCTTACTGAAAAATCCTTCTCTTGATTTCAATCTTTGTGGCACCTGACCTCTGCTCAGCTGGGCTAATGAGGTCACCTTCCCAACCAAATAAATCAACATCTCTGCTCTCATCTGAGCAGGGCAACATTGATTTACAGCTCCTGTTTTGGGCCATGGAAAATAATCTTTAAGCTGTTGAGGGCTAAGCAATTCTTACTGGTGAAATGTAGAAAGCAGCTCTAACGTTATGTTACAAAGATTTATCCAACATTTCAGCTGCAGAGTAAGACTCCTGCTCTGCTTTCCTGTTCACAGGTTATACAATCTTTTCAAACTCTGCTGAAATATGTTTAAACCAGGCACCAGTATTCTCCCAGCAGATGGACAAAGCGATGCTTTGACATCTTTCAGAAAATTGGTGAATGCTAAATAACCTAAATCAGAAATTGTTTTAGTGTTTCTTGCTCTTAAAGTTCTTCTCTCCTTCACATTCACAAGTGAAACACATTTCCAGAATAAAAATCAGTAAAATGGAATTATTTAGGTCATAACATTTGTGACTTCTTAAAACACATCCAATAAAGTCTGAATGCCTCATTCTTTGAAACATTTTCTCCTGAAAGTTGTGGTTTGACGCTGTAAAGAATAATCTATTTCTATTTTCTTCTCTCATAACAGCTGAACCAAACACTGAAAATAAAACATCAAAACTTTAAAACCCAACAGGAGGTAATGCTTTCATTCAGCCTTTCTGAATTTGTGACCAGCTTATGAGACTGGGAAGAACACTGTGCTGCCTCCTGACAGCCACAACAGGGCTTTAACATGCCTGATTCTGCTGGGCACAGGGCTCAGAACCTCCACCCTCAGCTCCTCTTCTCTCACACCAGCCTCACAGCAAGAGCAATATTCCAGAAACCCCTGGAGTGTAAAATGCCTTTTCTGTTTTGGCTCTGGAACCTGTAACATTATCAACAGAGAATGCCAAAAAATTTTAATTAAAGAGTGACTGGAAACAGTTTTTGGTTTGGAATTTCATCCTAGCATGGGGTTTGCAATCCAAGAGTGCAGAACTGTGTGCATGAGAGACTTCAGATAAAATGGGCTGTGATGACAAACTGTTCTCATTAAACCCCATCAAGTAACTAACTTCTGATAACTTAACTTCTTCTATTGCCAGCGAGTATCTGTGAAAACATCACCATCCTCTACACGTTACTGACTCTTTGAAAGCACTATTCCGTGAGACTTGCAAAACATCACAGATTCAACATAATGGTAATTAAACATAAATGGTAATTTGGAGTTTCCCTTCAGGTCCTGTAGGTGACTCTTGAGCAGGCCCACTAATGTGAGGCAATTTCCCTGAATGGAAAAAGAGACTTTAAAACTGTGGTTTATAAACACCCCAGAAATTAGGGGAAGAAAAGGCAAACAATGTAAAAAGAAAAAGGATAAAGTAATTGCAGAGACCAAACATTTCTAGCAGCATTTTTCTAACTTCTCTCCCCTTATTTTGCATTTTCCAGCATGAGCAAGCTGGAAAATGTAAATTGATGCCAAAGTTTACTGAAAGGGTTCTTGATTCTGGTGCAAGTGGCCCTAAGATGTTGCTGACAACAGCAAGATTATTACCCAATATTAACAGTACATGTTGAAAGCATGTGGTTCTCCAGCAGATGACACAACTTTTACACAGACTGGAAGCAAAGAGCATATTGGACCCTGATGAAAGAAAGGAAATAAGGAGAAGAGGAAAAAGGAAACAAAGAAAATACAAAAGTGGTGTGGATAAATGTTTTATCAAAATAAAAAACCTGAAAAAAAAAAAAAAGTTTTATTTTCTTAAACACACAACACAAGATCTGTAAATTATATTAAGGCATAGTCTGACTATATGGCACATGACAAAGATGCCTGAAAGTGTCAGGAGAAAGTGGCACATTCAGTGAGGTTCCATGTTCTGAAAACCCTGCTGGAACTGCTGAGGAATATCAATTTCTGTGTTTGCTTACAAAGGAAACAACATAAAATGTACCTTGCTCACCTGGAAGTCAGGGAGCCAATACACAGAAAGGAAACAATAATCCAGCTTTTAAAGAAAAATATCCAATACAGATGGGAAAATGAGGAATTTGTTTTGTGTTTTGTTGAGGGTTTTCTATGATTATTTGGGGCTTTGGAGTAGGGTTTTCTTGTTTGATTTACTTTTTAACTATTTCTTGTCTCTAACAAAACCAAAAGCAGGTACAAACAGAAAAGGAATGGAGGGGTTTTTCTCTTTTCTTAACGTCTTATAGTCCTCGTGGTACTTGTATTTAAATATCCCCTTTTACAGACAGCTAAAAAAGGCACAAGTAAAGACAGACAGCTGAGAGGAAGGCAATGCCTCAGTTACTCGTTAGCCAGGACAGGGGACTTTTCTTCCCCTGTGGGAGCAGTCATATGGCAGGGTGGGATGGAGCCAGGGATAAAACTGAGCCTGGCCTCTCGTTCAGGGGAGGAGGCATTTTTGGCAGCCAGCACAGCCCAACTGCAGAGCTGAATCACCCCCTGGAAGTGTCTGATGCTCTCTGCTGACAGCAAACAGAGACCGCGGCCAACACGCTCCTAAATCACTCGCCTCAGATAAGCAGCTAAAATTAGGAAAGGGGAATTGAGGCAACATCCAGGACAGAAGAACGATACTACAGTCTTGCAGACAGGAAATCATTTTGTGCATGGCACCAAATGCTGGCAGACATGCCTTCCTGGTTGCTGAAATATTTCAGGCCAACAGAGTCTTAAATCCTTTCACAAGAAGGGAACGTGAACTCCTGGACAAACACATTTGATAGTCACATCCATTCCTTCGGTGGCTACTGCCTGTGTTGAAGGAACCAAGGGGATGGGCACACAAACCAAGCATTGATACCTCCAGAGTGCCCAGTTCTGCTCTGCTGGTTGTGCAGAGCAAACAGCAACACCATCAACAGCCACAGGCAGGAGCTGCCACGGGGATCTTGTTGTGGCCATGTGCAATGGGACACGGAGCACCAGTCCTAAATGAAAACAAATGAGGAAGAGGATGGTGCTGTAGAAGCTCTGCAGCTCTTCCCAGTGTGAGGATCAGCAGGGGAAGGTGATGCCTGGGGGAGGCTCCCTAAAACAGAGGCTGGACAATAAATAAGAATAAATAAGAGAATAAAGTGGGTGTTTATTGAAGGCCTTCAACAGGCACACCTTGGGCAGTCAGAAACCTCCCAGAGGCTGCACCCAAGCTGGAAGATGCTCACAAGTTTCTCAGACAATTACAAGTTTGGTCCATTTCCATCCCAGGGGTTAATGCTCCAATTACAGCTTCAGCTAATGGAGTAATTTACTCCCAGTTTGCTCCCCCCAATTCACTTTTGTTTATTCTTTCAGGGCCTGAGGCTGTGGGGTGTCCTTGGCTCTCAGGCCTGGAAGGGTTGTTCTGCCTGACCAAAGTGTGAAGAGAGCTCACTAACACTCTGTGTGGAGCTCAGAGTTATGCACTAATGCACTACAGGATCTGAAAAACAGAAAGCTGAAATCCTAAGGCATCAAAGGTGTGGCTGGGATGGTTGGGAGAGGCTGCAAATCCTGGGATTCCCAGCTCCTCTGAGTCCCAAGGAGCCTGTGCAGCCCCACTCTGGAGGGGTCACTGGGTGGCAATTTCCACACATTCCATCTCCAGTTTCCCTTCTGCTTGGCACATTCCACAGAAATTCTCACTAGGAGTAAAGAAATGTGTCAGCCTTTCCCATCAGCTCTCACTTCCCTCCTCAAGTACAAGAACAGTTATTTCCCTTTTGGATCTGGCATATCATTAGTGCCTAATATAATGCATAAAAGATTTTTGATAAAATATGATTTGGCCTGAAGCATACTTTTATTAAAAAGCTTAACTCTACTATATGCACAAGCATTAATAAAATACCAGATTATAATTGAAAATAAAATATCCAAGTTTTTTCAATATCCTTAAAACTTCCACACACTTCTGGGTTTTTTTTTCCCTTTGGTTTGATTTGTTGGGTTAGTTATTTTTAAACAGATAAAGTTGGTCAAAACCAAGATATTTTCTGCCATTGCCTTCTCATAGTGACAGTTAACATTTTCCATTAGCATATATACATATCTTGCCTGAGCTGAAGTTATTAACTGGAAAAATGAACAAAGTTTCTATTTATCAACTCCTAAGTTAAAGAAATGCCAAATACTGCTTTTCCTGAGGATCATTTACAACACCTCTGCTCTGGGAAATCTTGACTTCTGGTCTGGTGGGAAGATGGGAGCTGGAGTTCATTTGATCCCTTTCCAGAGAGGGTGTCCAATAAATGCTGTCAGCCCAAATCTAATGGAAACAATCTCACAAAAAGATCTGCAGCTCATTTTGACAATTCATATCAGGATTTTTTTTAATGACACAGAAATGACCGTTTCTTTTGATATTCCCCCCCACTCCAAAGGCAGATTTTTGATCTTATTAAAAATCTAATGTTGGCTTTTCAGTGACAGCAGCCTTCTCCAAGGGCAGTCTCAATCCAAGCAAAGTGTTGCTCTGGATTAAAAGCATATGGTGGACCAGGAATTTCTGCATGTTCTACCTTAGGCCAGCCACTCCACTGCTCTGAGTAACACACTGCACTTAATTAGAGCTGAATCGAGACTATTTGGTTGTACTTCAAAGTGCATCTCTAAGGTAAACAGAACAACCTCCCATTTTCCTGAGAAACTGATATTCCCAAAGTGAAGTGACTCGCCCAAGGCTACAACCCCTCACTGCCAAACCCAGGGTTAGCATCAGCCCTTCCTGCCAGAGAAAATGCTTAGCATTGTATTTCTCTGAAAGCTCCGGGTCCATTCTTCATTAAAAAGGGATGAAATAGAATTACTTATCTCTGAGGACTCCTGTGCTCTATAAATAACATTTGTACATTGCTAAGTCAGAGCAAGCCTTGTCAGGGGTGGCAGCACCCTCTCTGCAATGCCAGCGGTGTAAAACAGCAGGGATGCTGCCAGCATAGCACAGCTTTTGCCTTTAGAAGAGTGTAATATTAGAAGAATATTTTATGGAAGGAAAAATTCAGATTATTTTACAAAACCGTTTCATTTTCCTTAATTTTTCACAGATGCAGAAGTGAGCAGATGTTTTTCAAAATTTGCTTTCAGCTGAATGCCAATTCACCTCACACACCAACTCCTGGTCAGCGCTGTCAGATGATACATTTTGGGACATTTGATGCCATTTGCAGCATTTTGCCTTCTCTTTTACACTAAAAACATACTTTACCCATAAATGTGTGTCCAACTGACGTAGCAAAAAAAAAAAAAAAAAGAGCTACTTTTCCACTGCTGAAAGGTTCCCAAATGGACAGACTCATTCTAGGGGGTTGGTGGGAGACCCTCCACTCTCATTTATCTCTGGCTTCTTGGTAGCCACAACCCCAGCTTCATCAAGCTTGCAGAAAATCGCAGAGGCAATAATTTCTGCTTGTTCACACTGCACTGGATCATACTGAAATGACAAAAAACCCCCCCTCGATTTCTTTTCTATAAGCTGCACTAAGGAAAAAACAATACACCAATAGAGACAAGGAAAACAATGAAAGGAGAACTGTATGTACTTCTAAATACTGTTGTTTCTTCTGAGGAAGTTTTTTCTCCTAACAAATGGAATAAACTACTGCTTCAAATATTTCCTGTCATAAATTTCTTCCATTTTAGAACTGAGTTTTAATCTGTATGTTTACAAGTGTAGTGCACCCCATAGGTGCTAAGAGAAAATTAGAAGTAATTTGTGTTAATCTGTTCTCAGACACGCACAAGTGAAGCAGAAGACAGCAGCAGCCTCCTCTCTGTGCTGTTCTTGTGTTACAGCATGCCTGGTATCCCAAGCCTTTCCTAAACCTCTCTTAGTTTTTCTAATTACTCCATGCTGGCTCCCCTGCCCCAGCCAGTGTTTGCAGGACAGCAGAGGAGCAGCAGGGTGAAAATCACCCCACTGAATCCCAGCTGGAAACCTGAACACCCCATCTTTTGCTAAGCCTGTTCTGCTGTGCAGCAGTCCCACCAATATAATGAGATCTTTTCTTCTGTGTTGACACAAAAGGTATTTTCAGACATAGTGTGAAGTATTACAAAGAGGCACAAACTTCTTCAGAACAATCACAGGCTAGATAGAATATTGATAGTGAGGATGTTTTATTAAATATTACTTAAGCTCAGATGCAGCCCCGGATCCTACAGGGTATGTCAGGAAATCTAAGTTCCGACAGCACTTCTTAAAACTACTATTCCATTTACATAAATTCTATACCCTTAACAGAAACCTCTATGGTTTTATACACATAAAATTTGTGAACTTCACGAGAATTTATGTTAAAGCCATATGAAACAACTTTGAAACTAGAAATAGCAACCAGAGCAAACAACAGTGTTCTGAGCAGTTGAATGAGTGTGCCAGTGTGGAAGTGGGGATTTAAGTATTACTGCCAGTTCTACTAGCAGCAATGCATCACTTCTGCAATGAGAAGATTCTGTCAAGAGATCATGGCTGTCCTGAGAAAGAACAATACAAACATGTACTGGGGAAAAAAATGTCCTGCAGGTCAAGCTTTGGAGATGAGAGGCAGATATGAGAATTAAGTTATCTGACTAAGGTGGTTGTTAGGTCATGGCAAAATCAGGATCACAAAAGAAATCTTTGCACTCCCAAATGGCCCACCAGTGACAAGACAGAAACATAAAGACCATTTTCAGTAGAAAACATACTATGAATCACACTAGACTGGAATTCATTGGCTCTGACTCCTTTATTGCTTCAAGTGCCCTAAGCTTGGAAGCACAGACTGTCGCTGTAGGACACGTAATGGTTCACACAGACACAGCTCCCGTCTAACAGGGAAAAAAATGGGTTTATTCTTACAACTTCAGTATTTATAGATTCTCAGCAATGACCAGGGATTGGATAATTAGGTTACCACCTTTCCAATCACACTGGTCATGTGAGACATCCATCAAAAGACGTGTATCAGAAAGAATGTATACATATCTATGTTTATAGTCACTGTCCTGGGGAGGTTTTTAGAAACTATGTCAGCAAGACTGAAAAACTGAGTTTTCAGGGTAACAATGGACAGCAGAACCAGCCATCCCATCATCTTGGTTCTGCTGTTTGCTCCTCTGCTGTGGAGAAGCTGCATGAGCTTCACATCTTGCCTCCAGTGCTAACAGCCCAGTGCCATTCTCTGGGCTCTGGGTCTGGCTTGGGTCAGGAGCCTGCCTGGGACAAGCACAGGATGCTCTGTGCCTCAGTGACTGATGAACACTGGGAGCTCATCTGTAACAGCATTAAACTTCTGCACAAAGTATCTCTCACTGCTACTACACTCTGAAAGGTGCCAAAAGCTTATGGATTGTGATGCATCCAGCCCCAGCACAAAGGCACTAAACAGAGTCCTCTCTGCTTTTTCCTCCCACCACTCATCCTTCCAGTGACACGTGGCTTTTCTCTTAGAAAGCTTATTGCTGTTTTTACTGGGATCTCTGTTAGCAGAAGAGGACAAGCATCACTCTTTAGAACTATGCCAAATTACCATCGTGTCCACACACTGCTCTGTGTTCACTCCATCCAGCTGAGCTGCTTGCAATATTATGAACAAATCCTACCAGCAAAAAGGTGGCACAAAACATAAACAAATGGTCTGTGCCTAATGGCAATGTATTTATGGTGAGTGCCTCGAATTCATCATCCACCTGCTCAATGGGTTGTGAGAGGAGATTTATGCCCAAATAGCCACAACTTCCAGGGAGTGAGATGTAGAAAGAGTATCCCCCTTTGCTGGGAAATCTGATCTTTACCAGAACAGATTGCAGGAATGAATGCAGTTCGGATAAATCCAATGGTCTGTGATTTTTGTTGTGTTCCTGCATGTTTTGTGTTGGGTTTTTCCTTTCTGTTTGATACAAGCAGCACAGTATAAATGTAACTGGCAGAATGTGTCATCCCGTGTTTTCCTTTCCATCCAGCTGACGTGCTAATTTTGTGTAACACAAGAAATGAACAGTGTTTTCCAGATGTATAAAATTGAGCTTTAACGACCAAGGAAAGCAGGATTTTTTTTTTATTTTATATTTTTTTTAAGGGATCACAGTTTCCTCAATTAAGTTTTAAGAGAATTCAGCTTTGGAAACATCGAATGCTGTATTTTACAGTTCTCTGAGGGGGGGGAAAAAAGTGAGGTGGGAGGATGTATGCCTATTTTCAAAGTACAGAGTTAACAAAGCATTACTTTAAATTCAGTGATTTTCAAGTTGGTTTTCATGTCTGCTTAAATGCCTGTGGGTAAAGTGCTGAGGGCTGTAACACATTCCAAATGGTCAGCACTGCTAGGATACTCTCACAATTACTGCATTACAAGACTGATTTAATCCATCTTCAAGAGTGGTAGAAAGGAAATACTTTCTCCCTTTTCTGGGTAACTTTTCAAGTCACAACCTCACCTAAGAGCTCAAAAGGATGGTGGCACTCTGTACTGAAGGTGCTCTGCCACCCAGACCCCACGAGCTCTGCCAGAGGGGAGAGCCCAGCAAACCTGAGCTGCCTGGAACTGCACAGGGGAATAAAGGGGCTAAGCCTGTCCTACAAGCAGCAGCTCAAAAAGGAAGTCAACCAAGCTGTCAACACAGAATTCCTTGCAGAATGGAAGGAAACAGAACTGCTCAAAGAATTGAAAGCATCAGAAGCAACTTGTTTACTGCTCTTCTGGCGTTTGTGTTAAGTGAGCTGTGAAAACCATGCATGTAAGTGTTTAAGGGAGTAATTTCTTGGGTTACCTGTCCCCACTGAGCAGAGTCAGCAGTTCAGACACTGGCACTGACACCACTTTGTAACCATGGAAAACAGCAAAACTCCCTGAAGTGACACCATCTTTCAATTTACTGATTGTACAATTCATTCTTGCAAAAGAACGTGGCAGAAATATGACACTGAAAGGGACTCTGACCTCCTCTTCAGAACCAGCTCAAGAACATTTTCAGATATAAGCTGCACTGAAGTAACAGAAATTACCAATAATACAAATTTATTTATATGTGTGGAAAATCACAGCAGTCCTTGAAGAGTGATGCGGAGGATTTCTTGATATTAAGTGACTTGGAGAAAGAACTGATGGATTAATTTGGACATCACCAGATGTAGCCAGAGAAAATCTGCCCTAAATACCAGCACATTGGGGGGCACACAATTTGCTATCACTACTCAGGACAGAGCAGAGGGAACATCAGCTCACTGCTCAGACACTGTCAGAAAGGAAAAACATGATTTATTCTTAAATTTGCTTTCTTAGATTTCTTCCTCCTTCTCCCCCCATCCCCCAATAATTTTATTTTTTGGGGTTTTTTTACCACTTCAAAGCCACAGTAAGCCTGTGTCTTGGACACTCCATGGAATTCCAGTTATCCCACCTCAAAGAGGACACTGCTAGAGTACAGAGAGGTATAAAAATGCCAATAAATACTTTAAAGATATGGCCTGGAATACAGGCTAAACATATTAAGGTTCTTTAATGCGGGAACTAGATAGCTGTGAGTGGTATGATTAAAGTCAATAAAATCCATGAATGGGCAGTAAAAGGAGGAAATTTGGTTTTTACACAGTCTCAGGGTGATTGTGGAGGAACAGGACATTACATTAAGCTATCAGATAGCAGGGTTAAAACAGAATATACTTGGTTATATCACTGCCACCGTGCAGAGACCGTGAGAGGGGGCAATTCCAAACACAAACACACGTACTGAAGGATGCTATGAGCTAACACCCAAAGCTCAGACAACTCCTCAGCCAGTGCTGCAGTGAAAACAATCCTCTCAACCCTCTCAAGCCTCGAGCAGCGCTGTGCTTGCACATGGAAGCAGGCAGCACTCGTGTGCCAGCCGTGCTCAGCTCTCCTCACCAAGAGCTGCAGGCTCCAAAACCACTGCAAAGAGGTTTCCTCTGAACAACAGCTCCTCAGCTTGCTCACAGAAACATGTTTCACCCATACCTGCCTTGGGTTTGTCTTTTCTACAGCACTTTAAACCTCCAACAGCAATTCCAGTGGCTACAACAAAGTAACAACTGGTTTTTACAGTGATACTCCTACTTTTCTGTTAAGTCCAATCTTAAGGCAGGAATCAGACAGCACACCAATGTGATGTGGAACTGAGACCTTTATTTTTTTGCTCTTGCATTACTTATATAGTTTTTGCCAAGCATCTAAAAATAGAATACAAACTTATAGCTCTAGTTTATAACACTGTTTTCATTCTTCTCTAAACAGGTTACTATCTTTATCTTAAAGCAAATTACTAGATGCTTGCAGACCTTTGTTTGATCCTTGTTCTTGCTCAACAAGCAGGAATACTTATCACCTTGTTTTCTTTGGCAGTTCACTGTTAGGGTCAGCATGCTCTGTAAAGAGGCTGTAAGCTAAGCACACCTGCAAAAGCCTCAACACTTTTCTACTAAAAGTCTGCCTTAAGGCTCAAAAGCTTCTACCTAAGGATAGAGCCCCAGGACAGGGAGGGTTAGTGAAGTCCAACACAACAAGAGCTGTCCTCCCCCAGGTCAGGGCTGCTGCAAATGGCACAAAGCTCCAGCCTCTGGTGAGCATGGCCATCAAACACTCACCCTCTCCTACACACAGAGCTGGTGTTGGTGCCTGCTGCTAACACTGCTGATCTCCATCCCCTGCAGCTGTAACCAGGAATCCTGCAGTGCTTAACAGATCTGTACCCACATGCTGTGTGTGTACTTGTTACATCCACCAACACAACTCCCTGTACTTCATCTTCTTAGAAAGACTACAGGAAGAAAAGGACAAGCCGAGTGTTAAAATTTCTACTGTGCTTTAGGCAGCTCTTGATTTTGAATTGGTAATTAGTACACTAAGATGATGAACCATAAAAGCCAAGAGGATAAACCCATAGATTACAAGGCTGACTTTCAAAAGGATTTTAGGTAACCTCTCATAATTGGTCCACCCAGTGTTACTGAAACATTGAACCCATTTTCAGATACTATTATATCTAAAATACATACCACACAGTGCCCATATCAAGTTTTCTATTAAAAAAAAAAATTGCTGTTTTTTAAAATTACACCTTTAACCCTGATGATTATCAAAATCTAATCTTCCTGAAAACAGCCTGAAGATTTGTGTCACTCTTTCCAGACTGACTCAGCAGATCAATTAGAAGCCATCAATTCCAAGATGTTTATTAGCTTAAGGCCCATGGATGCCCAGCCCTGCCATGAATGTCTCACAGGGAAAAGGCAGATGTGGAAACACCCCCAGGGATCCACAGCAGCAAAAGGGGCTCCTTTTCCAACCCAGCACAACCAACACAGGGTGCAGCTTGCTCTCAAACCACACACTGCAAACACAACACCACCAAGTGGTGTTTTCCTCCTAGACTGATCACTCATGTTGTTTTTGCTCCTTTCATTACACTGTATAAATAATGCCTTTTTCTGCATGAGATGGAGCAGCTATTTCCTTCTCAGAAAAACATCCAGAGAAGACAAACACAATGCAGTGTTTCCAGCTGAGTGATTTGCCTGGACACTGACTTCCCCTGTGCTGTCACAGCCCTGGCAGGAGCCACCTCGAGCAGGGAGGTTCACCTGGGAGCTGGCAGGTGGGAAACCCTGCCACTGCAAACACACCTCTGCTGCTCTAAGGACTTCAGATGAAGTGCAGATGTCCAGCTTAGTTTGTTTCTGCAAACTATCGTGTTTCCTCTTTCCCTTTCGTCAATATTTTGTTGAAATTCCTTTTAAATTCAAATTTCTTTATCTGTTTGGATTTCAATTTACACAACAATGCCTCAGTCACTATGAAGAAAACAAGACAAGTTGGTTTTGGGTGTTTTTTCCAATGTTGAGCAATGTGAAACCATGGTAACTGTCAACTTCCACAAGGTTATGCTGTAAAAGAAAATGAATTGGTGCAACCATATCTTAAACATTTCTGTGGGTTATCACCATAGTAAATCTGACAAACCCACGCTTCATCCTATAACCAGATTTTCATTTCAATAAGGGAAACCATTGATCATTTTAACAAGCTATTTGTGATCTACAGTCAGCAGCTCCCATAGGAAGTAAATCTGTGCTAAGGGAAAGAGGGGAAGAGTATTTTTTTCAATGGTCCCTCAAAGGGTAGCAAGGGGTAAGATTTAGGAGCCCTTGCTGGGACAGGGAACACTGGTTAGGAGCAACCAGAGATATCCTGCAGCACAAGAATCTACAGAAATGTTAAGCTTTATTGTCCTTTGAACAAGGGAAAAATAAAAGACCACGAGGGCCAATTAAGCACATGGAGCTGCTGAAGTAGCAATAAACAGAGAATAAACCTGAGCACAGCAGAGCTGGGGATAAAAGGCTTCCAGTGAAAAATTCTTGGTTATTACACTTCCTACAAGACTCCACAGCAACAGCCAGTGACCTGGTGGGTTCTGTCTCACATTCCTCCTTCCTTTCCAGGATCTGCACGAGGAACAAGGAGAGTGGATGAGATCAGGACTTCTGTCCCACCAGAGTAACTCAAATCTCTGCTCTCCCACATCCAGCCCTGTAATGGGGGATGTGTCAGATGACAGCACTCCTTCTATGACACAGGATCAATCAAAACTGAACTCCTGAGCCCCAAGGTCCAGGCTTTAGTCATGATTAAAATGGTTCATATTGAAACAACATGGGGTAGTTGACACTCCCTGCTCCTCTGAATAAACTGTTCCAGCAGTTGGGTTCTGACATCTGATTCCCAGACTGAATTTCCCACTCTGCAGTTTACACCCACTACATGCCTTTGCCAACAATCTTTTACACTTAAGTTGCTCTTCTCCCTCTATGGTGAGGCCTTAGAGAGAGGATTCAGAGCCCCTCAGTGGGTTCACTCTGTCCAGCTGCCCAAGCCATGCCCTCCCTGTGTCCTCAGCCTGAATTCAGCCAGAACTTACCTCCTCACTGTCTCAGTCACTGCATTCTGCCCAGGCCCATTAATTCCTCTCTGTACTATTTTCTCACACAGGGGAGCATCACCAACTTTACCCACACATCCCCAAGCTTCACTACTGCAGCTCCAATGTGCAGTGCCTTCCTCCCAGCTCTGCAATTCCCACTTCCCTGAGCTGTGCCTGCTGCTCTGCCACCTTTCTGTTCTGTTTTCTCCACCTCCATGGAGCACATGGAGCCTCCAGGGCCTTCCTGTGTTTTCCCAGTCCATGTTCCCAGTCCATCTGCCTGCCACTGACCAAACCCATGTCCCTTGCTGGCTTCAGCACTGTCCCCCCATTAATTAAGCACTTCTGTATCTACTGCACTCAGCAGCCTCAGGACCAGGCTGTGTATTCACACATGCTTGTCCATATGTGTTGACAACAGCTAATAAATTAGACTCAGGCAATTTTTTATTACAGATGATTATTAATGGTGTTTGAAATCTGTTATTAAGATAGGTTTTTACCTCATAGGCTAGCCCTGATGCTCCCAGTTTGTCCCATCAGACAAAACAGAGTGATTTTTAAAAAGAGGAAACAAGCAATAATGGCACATTATTGATCCATCAAGAGAGCTTAGGGGCTTTGTGCTTGTTTTCTTTTGGTTTTATGCACCAAGTTATCTCTAGAGAGAGATCACACAGCCTTTTCATCCTATTTCAGAAACAAATGCAGCAGCAAGAAAGCACAGACTGAGGTGTCTCTAAAACCCAATGCTGGTTAAAAACACAAGAGCAAACACTGTTGAGAGGATAGAACCTTTTAAGATCAGAGCCTCAGAAATGAGCCCAGTAAATACTGGCCCTGTCAGACATGTCCTTTGACCCAAAAGATGATCATTCTAGCCCCAATGAGAACACAATCTCTGGCTTCACCTGTTGTTTAAAACCCAAATGCCTCAGCTGCAGGAAGGAATTTCCTCTGGAGCTCTGCTACCACCCTGCACAATCCTGGCCTCACATTTGGAAAAGGTTCTGAGCGGTTCCCATTCCCATAAACTGCAGGAAACACAAAGTTGCTGCTGTTTAGAATAAATGTAACTTTCCCCAAAGCTCCCAAGTGGGGTAAGCACAGCTCCAGACAAGAACTGGCAGACAACAGGCATTCACAAGCACTCTGGTGAATTGTTCATTACAGCCGACTCAAAACTTCCCTAGCAACTTTGTTCTGTCCTGTGTGCATACTAGGAGGGCTGAGAAAGTGAAGACACATCTCATTATTTTTGTAAGCTATCATTCCAGAGGTATATTTTCATCTAAAAAGCACCCACGTTGCTTTTTACTGAGTTTTCCTCTATTTATGAACAGAGGTAGGAAAATTCAGAAACTGCCATTATGAGATGTTACAAAGTCAAAGCAGAATTCTGCAAAGATTTACAACTTTGACTCAAAGGTTTATGAAAAACGAATAGTAAAGAAAAATCTTTGATTATTCCAATTAGATACTGGAAAATAAGCTAAAATAAAAGTTTAGAGTCTTAGTTTAATTTCTGAACCTCTTCATGCCTAGTTAATAAAATGAAGCAGCCTGTGGCATTAGTTTGCAGTGCAGTAAAGATTTTTGAATACTTGGTAGACAGGAAACTAAAACAACATCTGTCAAAACAAACAGCTACTACATTAACAACAACCATGGACTGAGAATTATTCCATTTTTGCTGGTATGAGAAGGTGCAGTTCCAGTGACACAGGAAGTGACAGAGCCCACGTTGGCTCCCAAAAAACTCTAGTTAAGGAACACTGGAACTAGAGACACCTCTCCCAAAATCTGTGTGAGTTACACCAGGTCAGGCTTGGGCTGAAATCCCACTGCTGCTTAATGCAAGCACAGTGATGCAATCTTAAAGATCTTATTGCAAAAAAGGTGATGGAAGTAAATTCTAAGGATTTTTTGTCTTACAAACTGAAGATTTATAACAAGAAAGTATCCAATAACCTTGGATCTTGTTGGTCTTGTTTTTCCATGGCATTGTTGATAATTAAGATATGTTTAGTGTCTGATCACTTTAATAATCTAAAAGGTTCACCTAAATGATTTAAATAAAGTCTTTTCCCATTCTTCTTAAAACCAGTGAGCTGAACTACTTGAGATGTTTTGTTTATGGACAGCGAACATCATCCAGCAGGACTGACACACACACTGCTACTCTGGGAACAACTCACACTTAACAGCCATTAACCCTGCCACACAGAACAGCTGAGAAAAGTATTATTAATACAATGTGAGCATCTGATTAATTAAAAAGCTCACATTTACACACTGAATTTTCTGCAAATACTTAGAAACCACACACACACAAGTTGTCATACAAACTGAATACACTTTTATTTTTAAGCTGGATCAAGTTCTATTACCTAATACAGACCCTTATATAGAGAACTTCTATTAACTCTGTAAATAATTCTCATCAGCCTGTGAAGATGCAACTCAAAAAACCCCTTCCTATTAAAAAGGAACTTCATTATGTTCCAAGTCTGCTTGCAATCAGCAGTTCTTTGCAGGCAATGAGATGGTTTAGGTCCTTTGCCAAATCTCAATGTGTGGTCATTCCATAAAATTGACTAAATCAATGCACTTGGAATTCTCCAGATAGTTAATTTTCCAAAGAACTTGCCTGATTCAGATGTATTTAATATATATGTAGAAAAATGCACATTACATCAGTTTCTATTCTTCTCGGTTTTTACATCTATTCAACTTAACTCAGTTCACATTTAAATTCTAGGTATGTCAGCATCAGCTGTGCTCAGTGCTAATTCCAGCACGACTGGAAGGCTGTGAAACATAAAACTCCCTGCTCCAATGGATGTAACAGCCAGCAACACCTGCAGCCCAAAGGTGTGAGGAGAGCTTTAATGCCCACCTACCATTATTGCCCACCACAATGCTCTTCACATGTAATGGCAGTGGAGAAACCCAAATGTCTGCAGACACCCTTGCCTGCTCGTGCACCCAATTTCTTGTTAAAGACAGCTTCTCCCTCCCAGGCTGTACCAAGGGCAGCTCCAGCAGCAGATCCCAGAGTTTTTCAGCACTCCAGCAGCTGCAGTTTTCTGCCCATCAGTCCAGGCTGGGCTGATCCATGGAAGTGACACCACAGCCAAGGAGTGCCCCAGGAGAATAAATGGGAATGCCAGCAGGGAATGCTGCAGGGGAGGCTGCTCAGGGAGGGGCTGGGGAAGTTTCCCAAGTGTTCTGTGTACAGCAAAGAGCCTGGAGCTAAAATTTCATACCCAAGCCCTCTGGTGGCAGCAGAGAAGGATCTGATGTAGCAGCCCTCCACTTGCCTCTGCCACAGGAAGAAAATTCAGGTACAAACATATCCATCCTCATTTTGGTTTCGACCTTTTTTCAATAATGCTACTACCTTCTTCATTGGTTTATGGTTTTAAATTTCCTTTCATGACCTGTGTGATTCATCACAGGACAGCTGACACATTCTGGGCCCACGAGCAGGGAGATGATGGACATCACTTGTGATGTGGCTTCCACCCCAAACAACACAAACCACTGGGGCCGACAGAAGCTCAGCATCATTTTCTCTGAACTCTGGGTCAGAGCCATGGAAAAACCCCACAGCAGTTCTCCATCCAGTCTGTTTCCAGCCCAGACTATCTGACCATACATTCTGATGAAAACTCTCATGGGCAGTTACCCAAATACTCTTCAAAATTAAAGTACTGAATGTTAGATGATATTCAACTTTTTGCTGCGTTGCCCAGTGAGTAACACTGAGCTAAGCCAAGGCAACAGACAAGGACTCAGCAGAGGGTTTTGCAGAAGACATTTAGTCTGTAGCACTTCACCTGGAATTTTGGAACATACTATTGCATTTTGAAATCTACTGAAAAGGCCTTCTAGACAGAACCCATTGCTAATAAAAGAATAACAAAGAAACTCAAGAGACTACATTATTAAATGGATTTCCAAGAATTGAAATGGAAGGGATTAAGACACAGCTAACAGCCCAAGACAGTCTGTAATTAAACCTGAATCCTCAACTGTAAGAGTCAAGTTATTGAATACAAAAAAAAAAGAAAAAACTATCACTTGAGTAGTTCTTTATCTTCAGGAAGAAAAATGAGCCAGACCAGCCTACAGAATCAGGCAGAGAGCATTTTTCCTGTGGTTTTGATCAGCAAAAGCTACATTAGTTCCACACAGCTGAAATTAGTACAGCAGGAAGTTTTAAACATTTACTTCCATCAGAGAACTCTGCTTTTTTATATCCCCTACTCCTGTGTTGAGAAGACAGCACTGGCCAGTGGGTGCCAGGCAGGGACACCCCCAGCACAGGGGATGCATTTTGAACTCACCAGGCACAGACATTGTTCATGGAGCCTTCCTCTCAGGAACACTCACTGAATGCTCAGCTGGAAGGGCTGCAGTGGCAGCTGGGGCCAACAGGAACACGGTGGTTTCTCACAGCAATGCAGAATTTTCACTTGCAGTGCACCCTGGCCTGTTCCTGACAGGGTAATTCCCTTCCCCAAAACAATCAGAGATTGTCAGGAGTAACCCAAAACTGAAACAGAACTTAAATAACAGGTTTAGAAAGATCAAGACTTTCATTTGCAAAGAATTCATTCCTCCAGGTATGAGAGCACTTTGCTGTTCCTGTAGCAGGGACTGTTGCCATCCAACCTTTCAGGAGGGCTGTGCTTCTGGAATTACCACTCTGGGAAGGAAACATCCCTAAGCATAAGGGCATTCTGTCCCCTCAAAAAGGCCTGCTTTTCTCCAACTCTGCTGACCCCAAAGACAGCAGTTACACAGTCACCCCTTTGCAGAGTCCCAGCAGATCTCATGTAATTCACAGCAAGAATAAAATCAAACTTCTTAAGCTCAAAACACCAGTGACAGGACACCACTGCCATTTCACAGCAACATTAATAACTTCAGGTTATCAAAGCCTCCCCTCAGGCTCCCCAACTCCTGACTCCTGGCTGCCACTTCTGATCTCAGGGCTCTCAGAGCCACAGGACTGACACCTGCCCTGTGTTTTCTGCAGATGTGGGGCAGCTCCAGCTCCTTTTTGCACATTTGAGCCACGTTCCCAAGAGCATTACGTTGTTATGCTGAGGTGCAATGCAGCCTAACAAACTCTTGGAGGGATTGCTGGAGCTGAGTCCTCTCACCCAAACCATGGAGATGTTCTGACAGGCTGCTAGGCAGTCACACTTAGCACAGCACTGGATCTGCTGTTTCCCATGATCTTCACTCCAAATTTGCCTTGAATTACAGCTTTCCTTTTATTGTCTTTTCCCTGCAGTTAAGTTCTCCCTGAAGAGCAAGGTTTGTAACACCCACTCAAACATCTTGGGTGAGCTGACACCACACAGCACAGACCTCAATCCTGTCTCCTTCCAGTCCAGCTGCCAATAAACTCACCCAGCCTCTACCTTCAGTAAAAGCAGAGGAGGTGTCAGAGTACCCCCAAGGGGAGCCAGGGAAACAGATGGGCTGGAATACAACTGAACTTCTGCCATGGTAACACTACAAAAAAGTGTCCATTCTTCTCAGTTTAGCTCCATCTCACCTTACATTCTGATGAAAACTCTCATGGCCAGTTACACAAATATGCTTTAAAATTAAAACTACTGTTAGAATGTTAGATGATATTCAACTTTTTGCTGCGTTGCCCAGTGAGTAACACTGAGCTAAGCCAAGGCAACAGACAAGGACTCAGCAGAGGGTTTTGCAGAAGACATTTAGTCTGTAGCACTTCACCTGGAATTTTAGAGCACACTATTACATTTTGAAATCTGTTGAAAAGGCTTTCTGTCCAGAAAGCTTTTTCTAGGATCCCAGGCAGTGCAGCCACCCAAGCCCTGCCACAGAGCAGGCTGTCCCCAAGGGATGTGGCTGTGAGAAGCAATCAATTATCTCAGATCAAGTCTGTCTCTGGCTTAAAATGCCATGGTTCTATTCAGATTAAAACAGTTTAAAGGATGTCAGTTCTGTATTCCAGGTACTGCAAACACAGCTAAAGAGAAGCTGTGATTGGAGCACTGGTAGATTCCAGTTGTTCTTTTTTTTAACTTTTGAGTCTGTTAGAGGTTTTTGTGGCATTTCTTCTCTTGCACAGTGGTAGGAGGCTGAGGAGGTATGAAAATCCCTGCAGTGACCATGGCAGTGTGCTACATCCCACTGCCTGTGCTTGACTGTCCTGCCTCTGCAAAAACAAAATCAAACTGCAGCTGCTTTTGGTTTGGCCTCAGGTGCTTTTGCAGCAGTGTATCACTTTTTGCCTTGCTAATTTTCCAATTAGCTAATGAAGACTCCCCTATCACAAATCAACCACATACATTTACGATACTGCAAGGTTTTCCTCTGGGAAATTCCATCTCCTGACGTGTACCCAAAATCCCAATATGTACACTGAATTTCTTTAGTCCTTCAGGGATAACATTTTAAATGCATTTCCTCAGAATAAGCCTGCTGAGCCTGAGTCTCGAAACTCAAGTCTATCTCTATGTTCCTGAAGTCAACTAGGTGAAATTCTGATTTTAGACAAAGAGCCTGCCAAGGTTAGAGGTTAACACTGAACATTGTATTTTTCAAGTTAACTTACAGTGTTTGTCCCAAGCAGTTTAGTACAAGGAATTTGAAAGGACTCCCAGAGCTGGGCAAGAAATACATAACTTGCTTTAAATTTCTGTATGTAGAAATAGTGCATTTATTAAAAACAGAAGTGATGATATGCCTTTTTTACATTAAGTTTCCACAAACATATTGTTCAAATCATGCCCCAAATTCTGCAGTGGAAGTTAATTGCAAAGTCCTGGGTAAGAACAGAAATAATAAATGAAAATTTATAGATAAAAATAGTCTGTTAATAAATGGGTTTATAAATAATTGAATTATTATCTGGACAATGACCCTGGGAAAATTAAGAGGTCATAATCCAGACCACTGCTACATTATATTATTCACTGTACAACTAATTTGTCCAAGGGTGAATCCATGAGCTGAAAGGCAAAGTTAACTCCTCTGTTCAGTGGAGAGTTTTAACAAGTCACTCTCAACTATTCATTTTTTATTTAAAATACACTTTGAAACTGCATTATTGCAAAAAGGAAGAAATCACAGGTGAGTCAGAGATGGATTTATCACCAACTCCGTCTCTTCAGGTCATGAAGTTCATCAGAGCCTCCTAAACTGTCTAATATTGGACCAATTTTATTTTAAAAAAAAAGACTTCTGATTTTCCACATTTATTAAACATGCACTTCAATGTTTAATTGTATTTATTCTAATTAAAGGATAGCATTCATGTCAGAAGAATTTACAAAACAATAAGCTCTTCTACAGATAATTACTTGACAACATTCTGCTCAAAGAATGAAGTAAATTTACCAACAGTCTTGAGAATTCTTTCATATTCAGAAAAAGCTCATGTGGTGCCTTTTGGCCTAGAAAATAAGATAGTTGGGGGTTTTGCTGGTTTTCAAAGCCAGCTTTGAAAAGTTTTCATCCTGCTCAAATTTGCTTTTCCAGAACCAGCACAGCTTTCAAGAGCATTTCAAATGTTTCTGCAGTAAGTGCTGCCAATAAAGACACCGAGATTTTTGCAGACCCCATGTTCCCCCCTCTCTAATCAAATCAAAGCTCAAGTGAGCAGAGCTGCCAGGAACACCTCTATAAACAGAATTATTTCTACACCAAGCAAAGCAAAGACACAAAGAAACACAAATCCAGGTCAAGAAGAAAATAAGTGCAGCAGAGAACTGAGAAAGATGTAACATTCCCTATTTAAACATTCCAAGAAATTAATTTAAATCAAGCACATAAAAAAAAAAAAGATGTTGGTAATTTCAGATATTTGTATTTTTTTATTCTGAATAACACAGAGATGAGCCAGACAGTTCCTAAGTTGTGAAATATTTGCAGCAATCACTTTGACAAGTTGGGTGCCACTTCTGTTTGCTAACTGATCAATGTAAGAGCTACTGGGTCATTACTAGATCTCATTTGGTCAAGATCTCTGGTAGCACCGTGGGTGAGGAAATACTTTGAAAACATAACCACAGTTGACCCTCAGCACTCAACTGAGCTGGCAAGAGCCTGGCTGGACACAGCAGGGGAGGCTCAGGTTTGATTCATCAGCTGAGCAAGGCAAAACTTCCATCACAGCTCCTGTTTTCCTTATTCCCATCGATCCACTGGGCTCTTTCTGTGGCTGTGAGTAAAGCACCCACCCTGAGAACAGAAGAGCTCATCTGTTCTAAAATGCATTGCTGGGGAGGTCAGTGAAAGTGCACACCAGGCAGGGCCAGCACCAGCCAGAGGGCTTTGTAGCAATAATATGGAGAGGCTTTGGGATAAACAATGTATAAATTAAACTTCTTTTAAATGATACTTAACGTTTGTCAAGCTGTCTTTGTGTCTACTCATCTTATCCTGGCAAGTCTGCCTCTAACCACAAGCCATGGCTCTGAGTCCCCCTGGAGTCAGCAAACACAGAGATAACCTCTTTACTGGGAGGTCAATTTGGGGCTGGGAGGAGGCAGCACTGGGGGCTTTATTCTGCTAAAAATATCAGCATTTCAGAATGTTCTGTGTTGGGAAAACACAAAAGCTTTCACACAGGAGAATAAGGTCAGTCCACTGCACATCCCCACTTGTTAAAGGTGAGATTTACAGCCCAGGCAGCCCCAAGTGCAGAGCTCCACACTGGGCACCCTTCAGCAGGCTGGGAATGTCTGGTCCCTCCTTTTATCCCTCACACCCAGAGCAGCTCCAGCAGCAGAGAGTGACAATATCCCCACAGCACAACAGGTTTCTCGACAATCTGGGAGACTCTTCAGCCTTCCAAGCCAGAATCCAAATTATTTTTTTCTCCATTTCAATTAATGAACATGTTCCAGTGAAAGCCAGTTAAATAGAATAAAAATTCCTCTCCATGACTCCACCTCTGAGTCCACCTTGCCTTGCCACAGCAATTTCTCTACCAAGCTGGATGTGTTAAATCACACTAGACCAAAGATATTTTGCCAGCACCTACCTCAAGCCTAAACAAGGAATACAAACAAGCAAAAAGGAGATTATTTTGTGTCTTTTGGCACTTTAGGCTTGGAGAGCAGCAGAAACAGATTGCTCAGCCACCCTTTAGATACAAAGTACCTGTAACACAAATAAAACCAACTGGAAGGCTTCATTTAACTTCATGACAGTTTATAACAAGATCATCCTGCTAGCACAGTACTTGTAGAATAAATAATCAAACCAAACTAATGCATGTGTATGTATATATATATATATATATATATATATATATATATATATATACAGTTCAACATACATCTGAATTATTTCACACAGAGAGCAATTCCACTGAACAAGGCACCAAGGTGGGAGGAAGGCTGGAGAACCATGCAGAGATTTATTTTTCTTGCATTTCCACTAAAAGATTTGCATTTAAGCAGCTACAGGTTTTATCTCAGCACCACCTTCCTCACATAATTCCCTTCTGTTTGAAAAATGTAAAATTTATGATTTGATGAGCTGTGTTAAAACACTGATGGATTCCTGCTTTAAAGTCCAGAAATTTAATGCATGTTGGTTTTTTTTTTCCATTGACCTGCTCATTCCATAGTCTACAAATGCTGTTTTCATCTCTGCTGAGACACAGGATGAGGAAAGCAACATGAGAAAATTCATTTACAGCTACTTTTTTTTTTAATACACTGTTACTTTTAAGTCTCTTTTAAGTCTTCAACTTGAAATAATGTCAAAAATTCAATGTTCTGAAAAATACCAAAATCCAAACACCATATGGGAATCCTTTTCATCCAACAGACAAAGGCACCACATTTCCAACCCTACCCTATAGTTTTAGGAGAAAGGATTAGGTGCATCAGTATTAAAAACAGTCTTGCTGATATCTCATTTAACTGAGATTCTGAAGAATACATTTTCTGTCCAATATCTCCAGGCTTTGATAGGATTTATCCTTCTTGTTTATATTTCTGAATTGCATAGCCACTTTAAATGAAACAAAATGAATTTTACTTCCCTCCAGGAAGAATCATTGGCTAAGACAGACTGAAGGAGAAGATAAGACTTTCACTTTCTGTCTTTTCAACAGGACTTGGAGTGTGACCTTTCCTAACAGGAACAGGTATAAAGTCACACTGTTGGCTCTGCACAAGAAAATAAACCTGATCTTGGAGATTTTCCAGAGACTTTAACCATGTCTGGATTGTTTGTGTTAGAAGAGCTTCAGTGATTGGAGCACTACTATATTATAACTGTAGTATTTTAATTGGAAAGTTTCAGTTTCATGACTAAATAAGGGCTGCTCTTTCCTTCTGAATAAAAAAAAATTGCATGCAAAAGAAAGAGTACCTGCCCATCACTCCTTATTCAATTAAAAATATCCCAAACTTGCCAAAATACGAGAGATACTATGATAGTATCAAACTAGTCCCTGTCACATTGCATCTGAAAAATCCTGTCCCACTGGAGCAAGCTGGTGACTGGATGACAACATTTATCCTTCCATTAATTCTGCTCAAAGGAGTAGACACTGAGTAGATACCAAATCCAGAGGTTTTCCCCAAGAAACTCTGAAATCAAGTATTATTTGTGTTCAAGTCCCTCAACCTGATAGAAAATATTGAGTGCTGCAGTGTTAAAAAAATGCCTTTGCAAGTCAAATGTCCATTTACTTTCACAGAAATGTTTTTCAGCTACTGACCTAAGCCATCCATTTCAATTGCCTGGGCAGATCACAGCAGCAATATTAATTAAAAAGAGCCAAGTCCATCACTGCAAGGCAGATGAGTGTGATTTCCCAGCAGGAGGACTGCTCCCAACAATCAGCTCCTTCCCAGCCAGCAGTGGGCATGGGGTCACTCCAGAGAGCTGCATTCACTGAGTCAGAGTGATCTGTAACCACACCATGCACAGAACACAACCCAAAATGCAATTTGATAACAAAAAGTGGGATGAACTCCATCTTTAGAGAGAAGCACCAAAACACCAGAAGTGAATTCTGTGCTCCTCACTGAGGCTGAGGTTTGGTGAAGTTGCCAGCAGAGTTCCCCAAAGCAGATCTCCGGCTGCCCACCAGGATCTGTCATCCAAACACACAAATCATTCTATCAAACTCCACCAGCAGGCCTTGGGTGGGCTCCTCATGCCCTCAGTCAGGCTCCTTGTGCTCTTTTTGTGAAGAATCCCACAGCTTGCTCCTGGCTCTCTCTGGACCTTCACACAAAAGTTGCCTCCTGACTCTCATTTGCTCCTCATCTGGAGCTGGGGCTGGGTAATTCAACACATTGCTCCTTCCTGGGGTTAAATTTTGTCATAATTACATTTAATTAAATGCTTACACTGAGATCAATCTGTTGATAGCTTCCAAGACTGACATCTTTAAAATTTTATTTCCTTGATAACTGCATTTTTTTAAAAATGAAGCAAACAAAGAAACCCAACATCACCACCAACAAAAATAGAGCTCTTAAGCACACAGAGTTAAGAGTCTAAATGACAAAGATGAAATCCAGCCAAATGGTCTGACACAAGTATCTCTGGGTTAGATACCATGTACAAACATCACTGACTTCTGGCACTTCTCTTCCCACCTTTTTTCCATCATGGGTCACAGCAAAGCCATGCCTTGACCTTTTTGAAATTCGTGGTGAGGAAGAAAGGAACAAAAACCAACAAAACACCCCAAGTCCTGGAAAATACCCTAAAACCTGAAAAATACTGCAAAAAGAGAGATGGCATTTTGCAGTTTACAGTCACAAGTGTATCTCTAGAAATTGTTTACACTGATGGCACGAGAACAACAGAAGTTAAACATGCTGTAAGTATGCCAAGGCTAAATGACTCTCTCTGTTTTCCATATCCAGATGGCTGCTTGCTAGAGCCTAAGGAAATGAGAAAGGGGACAATGAAAGTGCTAAACTCATAAAAACTGGAAGTCTCTAAAGGAACACATTTTGAGAAACAGTCTCTGTGATTTGCCAGCTCAGCCAGCTCTCCCAGGCCCTGAGAGCCTAACAAGCCTTGACATGATCTGTTCAGGCTCATGGACAGGTGTCCCCTAATCCCCACACACAGTGCAAAATCCCAAAAAAAAATCCAGGGAATGAAGGAGAGAAGGAAGGAAGGAAAAGGAAGTGTGGGTCCCCTCTGGCTGTTACAAAACATCCTTCTTTTCTGCTCCAGGTAACCTGCTCTAAAAACCATTTACATGTCCAAGTTTTTAACCCTACAGCTGAAATTTACTGAGAAAGGGACTTCAAGTGGAAAAACAGTTGCTGTAAAACATCTTCTCCCCTGTCCCCCACCAAATCAGGGTGCTACACATCAAACCTGCACACTGCAGTGATAGGAGTGTGAGTTTGTACCTTTGAACTCCTCACAGCACTACAAATCACAGCAGATATGGAGAAAGGAGAATGGGAACTTTGGAGTGTCTCAAATGGTTATTTAACACCAACTTTGAAGTCTGCCACACTCAGAGTAACCCATTCCAGCTGAAATCCACCCATGCACACTGAGGAGACTCCTGTGCAGTGGAAAGCAGTGTCTGACCAGCAGAACCTTTTTGCTTCTGCCATCACCAGTGATATTTCAGATCAGGCTAACTGGCATTAACAAAAAGACCATTTCATTTGGAAATTCAGAAAATCTCCTCTTGAAATGGAGAGGCAACAAACACAAAACTGCCCAGAGTGATTTTCAGAATGATTTTTCTTTCTTCACTCCAAATAAATCAAAGTTTGATGTTCTGATCCAAGAATTCTGTGCAGGATCCAAATTAGAAATGGCTAGAGCTCAAAGAGCATTAAGCTGAGACCATTCATTAGTGCATGGATGATTTTTGCTTCAGGAATAAGATGCTAAAAAGAGCAATTAAAAGAAAGAAAGTACTCCTGGTGTATTTCTAATTCTGTCCTGAACTGACACTGGAGCATTCCTAGCAAAGCCATCTCTTCCTGTTCTCTGAAGAGCAGGCCAGAGGCATAGCAACCCTCAAAGCAGTGGGAATCTCTTTTTATGGTGTATTTAACTGGCAGCTCAAACTTCTTTTTCCTGCAAGTGCAATGATTTAAACGCAACAAAACCTGATCAGAAGAACTAAACTAAAATAAAAGGGTACAACTCTAATTCTGTTTATCAGACCTCAAGTGCCCTTTCCACCAACTGCATGCACGATCCTCATTTCTGAGCAATAATTTCATATTGTTTCAGGCTGCATTTGTGTGTCAAATTGTTTTTAAAGCTCAGATTTGTTTTTCCTAAAGAGCTGGCGTGCTGGTTAGCACAGAGCATAAATAATGCTCAGCTTTCCAGCAGCACTGTGAAATGCAAGGAGTGTGAAGGAAACAGAACTGCAGCTGTGCCAGCCCCACAGCCCCAGTAACCCTAAACTCAGTCCAGCCAGACCCACTGGGATGATCTATTTGCTGACCCACAGTCCATAAAAAGGCTCTATTTTGAGTTCAGGGCTGTTTACTGCTGCTGCTGTTTAATGCCCTGGGAGAGGAGAAAGAGCACAGAGGAATTCATCTCCAGGCAGCAGCAGGACAGGTTTATGCCCCACGTGGGGACAAGCCCAGCCCATAAAACAGGTGATGAAAGGAGCAGAATGTGCCAGCCAGCAGATCTGTGTGCTGCTGGGTGGCACCAAGGCTGCCCACAAAGTCCCCTCCTCTTAGGGCAATCAATACTAGGAGAGAATATATAAATGTACAATATTTATATATTACTGTGGTTTACATTATTTAGCTATCTCTGTGTAGCTGTCTGATTAATCCCATGAATTTAACTATTTTGTTTTCTATTTTGTCAATTTAATATGTTAACTACAGACATATATCTAGGTTTGGTGGTGGGTCTGGGTTTTTTGCTGCTGTCATCTTTGGGGTAGGTTGTTTAAGTTTCCTTTTTCCTTCATTTTCCCTTTGTAATTCAACCTATGAAGGTATCTTGTTAGCCTTTTCCCTGCTACTTTTCCCAGCTTCTCACCCCTTTCAAACTTGAAACTTTTTCATATATGTCCAGCTCTGGGAAAGTTACAGACTGACAAAGGAACAAGAGCTTTCCCCTTCATGCCTTTCTAAAACACATTTATCAGCAATTTGAGTGGTTTGGGTTTATTCTAAACAAAGCAAGATAAAAATTAAAAGTAAAATCCCCCCCTAGGAAACTAATACAGAAAATGTTTGGTTTTGTTTGTTTGGCTTTTCTTGGTTTTCTTTTGGCCAGAAAGCTGTTTGTTCTAAAAGTTAAGTGTGCATCCAGCAACGTGGCACAAGCAAAAGAGATTCTGGTATGGAAATATGGATTAATACTGATTATAAACACTGATATTCTTCCTGTTTCCTCTCCCTTACATTTACAGTAAAAACTTCAGTCGGTATTGCAATCACTATACATCAATATTTGGAATATTGCTTTGTTGCCAAGATCTTCAAACATATGCCCTAGAATTGATTTGTAATGACAATATATATTGAAATATTAAAGTTATTCTTGGATATGTTAGACATGCATTTATCTCCAAATAGCTGGGATGTAATTAAGCTGAAGTTATTTAAGCATAACAGAAAACAGAGCTATGTGGGAGTCAGAACCCCCATTAATGGGACAGACAGTAAGTGTCTGTCTTTGCTCATATCATATATCATATCATATATTTGGTCACATCTTTGCTCCATCTTGAAATTATTCAGTAAGTTCCTATGAAACAGCTTTTTTGTTGACCATGAAAATTGTTTTAAAGCAAGAAACAGAATTCTGGAACTTTATCTTTAATCACTGCTACAGACCACAAAATCCACTTCAGAAAGAAACATCATGAAAGCCAACACAATCCCATGGAACTTCTCTGTTCCAGAAAAGAAAAAAGAGAAGAAAAAAGAGAAATTTTTGGAGACCATTCACTGGCACTGAGCCAGCTCTCACTACAAAAAGTGATGTATACTTTGACAGTGATAGTAAAGATACAGTTGTGCTCTAAACATCTCTTTTCTCCTCAGGGTGATGTTGCCTCCTTGCTATACAGAGTAAAAGAAATGACAGCAACAAGTTTAGCTCGTGGAAATGCAAGTGTGTATTTCAGTTTAGAGTCTAAAGGGTGATGGGAAAAAAGCTGATAAAATACAGAAGGGAGAAAAATCAGCTGACAAATCAGAAAGGTCTTTTCACCCAACACAGCATCTACACCAGCATCTCAGAATGCTGCTGAACCACCAGAAGGATGTGAAGACACCTCTCTTCACCATTACAGCAAATTTTTACTTCTAACTTTACCTTTCTACAACATCCTCTCCATTCCAGCAGGTTGAGCTGTCTCTCATCACCAGGTCTCCATCACAAAGCCTTTCTGCTATAGAGGCATAAAAGGTTCGGGATCGCTTCATGTAATTGATGAACTCTCTGCAATGCAGGAAGAATACATTTAACACCACAACAGTAAACCCAGCAGTTAACCCCCCTGCCAGCCTCACCCCCCACCACATCAAGACTTTAGAAAATAAGTCATCAGAATTAATTTCTATCTCTAGTGTATTTTTTACTCCTTATGGACCATCCAATTTTACCCAGACCAGTGTCAATACATATAATTACACACATAGAGGGTGCTTTTTACACACTGTGTTAACATGTCTCTCACTAAATCTGAAAAAAGGCTACACCTACTCTTTATAAAACATCATCATAAAAGGCATGGCCAGTACAGACAGTGTATTTCTGATGACTGTGTATGGAAAAATGCCTTGAGGGCAAACTGTTGCTTCTTTTCTGATCTGATTATATCTATAATATATACCCAGCTGAGGTAGCCACCAAAACAAACTAACAAAGCCAGTGTTAATTCAGCACACAACTGAGAGGATTTCAGGATGAGAAATCACCCAGTGCAGTGCCTCAGAAGCTCCTGTTTGGTGTGTTAGAGCTGTGCAGAACAGGATTCAGGACACAGACTGAGCCAGAGCTGTCACTCAGCTCTGTGCTTGGCTCAGAACTCCACGGGAATTCCTTGTGGTGTGCAGTGCTCCAGCCTGGCAGGCACTGGAGGTGCCTGGGGTACATCTGGATGGAGCTGGGCACAAACCAGGCAGGATTTCTCTCTCCTTAGCAGCAACAGGTGCTTCAAACAACATCCAGTTCCACTGGGAAATACCTTATCCCTGCGAGAGTGAGGCAGAGGTCATCTCTCCCAACACCTCTCTTTATGCTTTATTTATCATTTCTGCTAAGTGTTTAACTATCCCTTTTACCTTCTGTGATGAAATCCTGCTCTAGATACATCAGTCATCACAGGCTCCTAAGAAACTAACTTAGCCTAACAGAGCAGGAAAGCTAGGAATTATAGCTAGGACCAAAGCAGGAATTTGGGGGCTTACAAAGAGGTAATCAGCATTTCTACCTCTTGAGTGCCACCTCACAAATACGAGCTCTGAGTATTTCTAGAGTAAAGCCAGGCCCAGCCAGAGGCTGCCTGGCAGAACAGCCTAAGAGGATCCAAAAGGAAACAAAGATGCCAGAGATTTGAAGGAGGAGACCAGCACCCTTCTAAGAGCCTAGAGCTTGCCTTCCTCAGCTCACCCCAGAGGTTTAAACTCCTTTGCATTCTCAGCAGAGTGGGGCTCTGACATTCCAAAGCAGTATCTCAGCAAATGCAGAATTCTGTGTCTGCCTCTCAGTCTTACTGAGTGAAAACATTTGCTTTTCATCGCTATAAAACTAAACACACCAGGGGAGAAAACGTAGAGTTTCCCAGTGCCCTACAATGTAAAAACAGCAATCAAAAGTTTTCCAGCTCCTAGATTACAGCTGGCAATGAGCTACGTGTAGAGACAGCAAAGGATGTCACCTTGTTTTCATTCTTACCGAGAGATTTTTTTCAAACTTCTTGATTTGTCATTCTTTGAAGCTTTCAGAGGCAGAGAACTGCAATAGGCCGGGGAGAATAAGCATCAATCAGGAGAGGTTGGGGAGTAGGGAAGAAGCAGGAATTCAGGCAAATGAGGAAAAGAAATGAGAAACAAAAGAGAAAAGTAAAAATTATTTGAAAGAAAGGTCATCAAGCACATGCATAGGACAATACAAGAAAATAAATAAGGAGGAAAATTATCATGAGATTTTTGCAAAGTATACATGCAATCAAAAATGTCAATTCAATACTAGAAAAAAAGTACAATTGAGACTGTTTGTCCCAATCATTTTTAAGTAAGAGCAGAACTGCAAATGCAGCACACACAGCAGAAAGCTGAAAATAAATTCAGTGGTACTTAAATTAAGTGTAACTGATACCAAATGGAAGAACTGTAAATACACAAAGCTGTACAAGAAAACAATGGCAAACAGTTTAGAATGAGAACCACGGGGAGGGGAATACAAACCAGCAGCATTCATGTACTGGTACAATGAGCAATTTACTGCCTGTTAATAAATAATATAAGTACAGGTATTTTATTTTTTTTTGCTGTGCTGGGATTGTACCACTGAAAAAACACCAAATTTTGCAAAACTGGAGATCCAGACTTTCAGACTATAGTGGAGGAAGAACTGTGGAAATAACCCTGGTGATTATTTAGGGCTCTCAGGGGAGAGAGCAAGCACCACCCTCAGCAGCTGATGGCAGGAGGGACCTGCACTGCCCGTCAGGGGAGGGGCACCTGCCTGCAGGAATTCCAACACAGCCACTCAAAAAAACAAATGGAAATTTCTAACAGGGAAAATCTGGATCAGCTGAAACTTCAGCCCTGGCCACTGGTTCATGTGCATCTGACATTAATAATCTGGTTTATACTAGCACTTTATTACTCAAATGTTAATAAAATCATGTGATGTCTGACCCAATAGATAGTTTGTTTTAAATGAAATAGGTATCATTGACTTCAAACATTCCCAAAGGAATTCCTAAATTGTTGATTTTAAGATGAATAAAAGATCTGTAAATTCATGGCATAATAAAGAAATCCCAACAAAATGTAATTTCAAAGTCTTCCTGCTCCAATCAGGGACCTAATATGTTACAGTTCTTTGTTAAACATATTTTATTTACAGCTCTGTAACCAGTCTGTGTTTAGTGGTTTGAAATGCTCCATGGAGCAGAGATGCTAAAAGGCAGGTATTCAACTTTGCTGGGACACCAGACCCTGAGCAGAACAGTTCTTTGTGCTGAACTCAGCAATAACATTCCAATTTACTGAGATTCTGTACATGCCATTTGCATTCCCTGCACCATCGTATGGTTTCAATTTTCTTGTCATCTCTATTACATGTTATAGTAACCTCCACATGAAAAAATGACTGCAGCAGCAATGCTGCCAGTTTCAGTTAATCCCTAACTATGACTGTGTGATGGTAAAAAAGTAATAATAATCAATTGTATGCTTTCCAGTTTAATCGTAGGAAATGATTTCTTGCAAGATCACGCAACATTTATTCAAGTTTCAGCTTCTTTAATTATTGTCCCTGACACTTAAGTGATGCATAACAAAAAATATGCAGGAATGGAATGCAGAGTAAAATGAAGAGAGATGGGAAATCTCCCAGGAACTCATGAGAGTAAGAGAAGAAAAGGGTTCAGCTACTGCAAGGGAGGTTCCAGTTGCTCTGTGCATTCGGGGACCTTGCAGATCTGCCTGTGCAGAAGAGTGAAGGGTGAGGAGGGCTGGCTCCAGCCAGAGCCCAAACAGCTCCCCCTGCAGAACCAGCTGGGGCCAAGGGACACCATTTAACAACCCCCCTCATCCTGCACCAGCAGCCCTGGCTCTGCCCCACAGCTGAAACCAGAGGTTCTCCAGCTCTCTGGAGATTTTTCACGTGGCCTAGCAGAGACTCAGCACCTCTGGATAAACATCCATCTGGCACTGGGGGGTTAAGGGCATCTCTGAGCAGGCTGTACACAAGAGAGCAGAGGCCACTTGATTGTGGTTTCTCCTCCAGATGTGCCAGCCACAGAGGTTCTTCCCTTTGAGCTCAGGAATGCTCTGACACATAAGGGAACAAGCCACAGCTTTTCTGTTTACTTGGAGAGTGTTGGCTCATTCCTTCTCTTTTTCCTTCCTTACCCTAAAAGGCTGGAGGCATGTTCCATACAGCCCTGGAATTAAAGGATCATTTGGAAGGATGTCCATTACTCAGACCTCCAGACAGACCCAGCAGGCCCAGGGTGACCTTGCACCTGAACTGACAGCAGCTGACATTGCTCTCCATTTCTTAAAAGCACCAGAAGGATGGGCTTCTCAAAAGATTCATGTAATTACTCTCATCATCTGGCCCCCCTGCAGCAATTTTCTGTCACTCTAAGTGCATTTTACACAACCCACTGCAGAAATTATTTCACCCTTGTATTATAGATTTTTATTACCTTCCATTAATTTTTATTGATATCATATGTGATTAAATGATGGTGAATGAACAACACAATGATGCAGCCAATCACTGTGTCTTTCACTCTGTGGTTTCACAATTGTTTCCAAGAAGCAGAAGTACAAGCTTCAGGCCATGTGTTTTATAGGAAGTTGTGGAGAATAGCTTCAAATTTTCCACTTCTTACTATTTATGGCATATTTCCATCATTCATTTTTGGTGCACAGGCTCTCCACAATACCCATCAACACTGTAATTCAGTAATTTTTCATGCTAATTATGTAAGCAGGGACTTAGTTTAGTTTATATAATTAATTTTCAGTGTGCAGACCAATTCTGGCAAACTGTCTAATTTACAGTGCATTAGTTAATTTTCTTCTCCATCCACAAGCCTTACATTTTAAAAGGTCAATATCCAAATAATTCTAGATGGTTGGGAAGGGGAGGAAGCAGATCCTCAGGTATGAAAGAGCAATTTTCATGCCATTGAAGACACAAACCTGCAACATTTTAAGAGATCACCTGTTGATGGGTTGGCAATTCTGACTTTTGATCTGCCAGTGTTAAACCCCAGCCAAGTCAATGAGTTACACAGAAGATGGTCCAGGGCTCTGTGCTGCTAAAAGCCTATTTCAATAAATACACTACAACTGCTCTTTAGATTTTTACTGCTGAAGTTATTAATTTAATTTCTGTAATGCTCCTTTTTTCTGATTTGCTTGGTAAAAACTGATTAACTCCAAGTGCTAGCACAAACTGTTAAATACAAAAGGATAAAAAAATTATCACTATCACTCAAAAAACATCTCTTGCTGTTATTCCTTTTATCTTTTAAAACAGTGGTTTTTTTCCATTCATGCAAGCTGAGAATTAAAACAGAAATGGCTAAAAATCTCATGTTCACAAGTGAAACACCAGAACCCAGGCTGTGGGAATTTTAACACTGCTGTCATCCACTCATCCAACAGACAGAGGAGCTCATGGACTGCCTGGGCAGTTCAGAGGCTGCTTTTGGACACAGGTAAACCCAGCACGACCCCACTGACATGGCTTGGTCCAGATTAACTCTGTTCTTACAGAACACATTGTGCCAGCCAGAAACAGGCACTGGGATTGTGTGTGGGCAGTTTGATCAGACATGTACTCATGTATTGTGAGTGGGACTGCAAAAAAATCCTTGCCTAGAATGTACAGAAAGCCAATTCAGGAGCTACACAAGGCAGAGTGAGAGAAAAAGTCAGGGATGTGGGAGCAGGGATACTCCTGTCCAGGCCAGTGGCAGAACTCAGCTGCAGGTGTCTCAGTGGGACATAGCTGAAGAGGAGCCAAGATGGACACAACAAGCCTAAAAAACTCTTTCAGCTCCTTCTCTGTTATGTAATAAAACAAGGAGATTCCAAAGGAATCTGCCCACTCCAGTGGAATCAGGGATTGATTTGGTGTCAGGGCAATCAATCTTTCCTTTTCACCCTATCCTCCTTCCCACTTCTGCCCCTGGAAAAGCTCATGTCCTTAGAGACGTGGAAAGTTACGTTTTAAATAATTTAGACAGCTGTGGAAATCAGTTTCCTCACACTTTGTGAAGGAAAAGCTTTCCCCATTTTCACTGGAAGATTGTGGAATTAATGAACACCTTGGTGTGATGCAATGATGTCAAGTCTGGCCTTTCTTGGATGTGATGCCACAGAGTCACCTGTGTGACTGTCAGTGATGGCTGGAGAGCACACAGAGAAGGTGACAGAGCTGTGGCTTTGGCTTAAACAGTGCAAAGAACCAACAACACAGATTATGAGGCTGAAGGTTTGTTTCAAAGCAGCTTCCAGCCTAGGGTTACCTTCTTTTATTGTTCAGGCTGGTGTGAGCCATCACAAATGTCTGGGTTTCGGTCACTTCCTTCACTGGCACAATATTGGCTGATGGCAGGTTCCCTTCTTGCTGCTTGGGCTGGCCACACACTTTATCAACCTGCAAGAAAGGGAGAGAAAGGAAAACTGGATGTAAGTGGAGAAATAGATTTACAACCCCACAAAAGTCTGCCTGTGCCTTGCAGCCCATGCTCACTGCATGAGACATTGTCTGGGGGAGGGAAAGGAAGGATAGAAAGGAGTCTTCCTTCAAGCAGCTGCAAACAAATGCCTGGCAAAGGAAGGACCAAATTCCAAGGCAGGGCAATGAACACCAGAAAGTGAGCAGTCATGGATTTCTCAGTGGCTACCTGGACTACAGCACACTTGGAAACAGGCTGAGGTCGTGACTGATGAGCTTTTATTTAGAAAATAAAAAAATTTAGAAATAAACTTTTATTTAGAAACATACCTGGAGTTTAAACGTACACAGATATTGGTAGAACATCTGCCCCATGCAAAAAGAGCAGAGTCTCTCTGAGACAAGAGGAGTTTGAAGGGGTTTGTAATCAGAAGATAACCAATTCTTCCAGGCTTTAACCAGGCCATGTAACTTCACTTGGTCCTCGCTGCCCTTCCTGAAGCCTCTCACAGGGATTTAGTGTCAGTCCAGGAGAAAGCAAGCTTATGTTTATCCTTTCTGCACCCTGGATCTGACACTGCTCATGTATCCTCACACATTTATTTGCTGTAACAGCTTTAAGTGACAATAGGAAGACAAGTCTCTTCCCTTTCTAGCCCCCAAATGAGTAACCTTGATGTTTTACCTACACTTAAATCCCTGAGCAAACATGAAGAGAGCAGAGGAAATCCTGCTCTGGGCATGGAATCACACAGAATTAATCATCTCACACAGCCCTGGGTTTGGTATCCTGTCTTTAAGGTTCCCCAATAACCAACCAGGTGAGATTGATTCTTTCCTGTATCTTTAGAACCCTTAGGAGTCTGCTGATGACTTCAGGACTTTGTCTGTCCCTTTGCACCACTATGATGCAGATGTCAGCACAAGCACAGGACAATGTTCTCTGCCTTAGCCCATTTCCTCCAGGAAAACCATGACTGTGTGAAGCTGACATCCTCCTCTGAAGAAACAGGCAAACCACGTGGAAAATTGGAAGCTTTATAGGCATGACAGTTACTGTCAGCTTCAGCTGTATGAGTTCCAGCCCAGCACAGTCTAATATGCTGTGAAGAGCCCAAAACTGCAGCAATTGAATGGGAACACACTGGATTAATCCTGACACATCTCCAGCAGCCAGGGTGGGAGCCAGCTGCCTCACTCAACACCACACTGTGTACATTGCTCTGGTCTCACCAGGGACTAGCACTGTTTTAAAATAAAACTTTGGGAAATTAAAGAGTCTATTCCAGTCCCTTCTAAACTTTTGAAAAGAAAACAAAAACCCCACTCTATGCAAATGAAAATATAAAAAAAATATAGCCTTTTGAACCCTCTAGAGCTGGACAGAGGGTATAACACAGCTGGACCACATTCCTGCACAGGATGCTTCCTCCCCTCCACCCCAGGCTTCCCAGGTCTCCTGCAGCACACAGACCCAAATTCCCAGCACAGGTCTCTGCAAAATCCATCTCAGATTACATCATGTCATTAAAGTTCATGTTTTCAAATTACATACACCTCAAATCTTGTCACTATGCATTTGAGATAGTTTTTACCAAGTAAAATCAGAGTGGTTTGCAGAAGCAATGTGGTTCTCATATACATAAGTGATAAAAAAACTCCCAAGTTTTTTGTTTTTCCCCAGAAGAAGATTCAAAGATATTTAAGTCATCGTTTCTGTTGTGAATCAACAGTTTAAGCATCCAGCTGAAAACACCAACTTTGTTTTGATTTGAATTTTTGATGCTATAGTAATGACTCTAAAGAGTGCCCAGGTTTCAGTATTTTCTGTGCCAAACCTATGCTTTAGGGCTTTCTTTTTAAGCAATAGTAACAGTTTCCTGCATATCAAACAAAACCACATCATTTGAAAGAAAAAATTTCTCAGTGGAAAATTTTAACCACTTCTACTCCATTAAGAAAAAAGTTATTTCTGACATAAAAGGGCAGATCACACTTCTTTTGTCACACAGGCTTTTCAGTGCCTTTCTTCTCAGCCCAGCTCCCCACAAGCCAGGCAGTCCCAGCAGCTCCTGTTGGGGGGTTATCCCTGTTTGGTGTATTTGTTTCAGATTTTGAATTAGTTAAATAGAAGTCTGATTTTAATTTGTTTTGATTTTGTTTTTTTGGGGTATTTTTTTATGTGGACTAATTTTCACATCTCTCCAACGTACGTATTTTTCTGCAAAATAAAACAACAGCAAAGCCTGAGTTTTATCAGCTGATTTGAGCAGCCATAAAGGTGATGGCACAAATCAGAACACTCGTGAATGAAAATACATCTCAACTTCCAGATGGGCCATTTATGAAATACCAGATAATGTTGTGTGAATTGAAAAGCATGAGGCAAGCCATAAAAAACCCCAAGAAGGTGTTTTCTGGAACTGCAGCATCTGGAATGTACTGACACAAGTTAACACAGAGTTTCCCTCCCATCCTAAGGGCAGCACACAACTGCACTGCCAGTTTCACCCAGAGCTCCTGAACCAAGCCTCACCAACCACAGGAAAAACAGTGGAAAACCTGGAAATGGGGACTGCAATTTTAAAGCTCTTATCTTAACGTCAAGGTCTAGGACTTGGAAGAATCAGGAATCAACATAAAGAATGACTGAGCCCATTTCCTGGATTTTTAAACTTAAAATAAGTCTGCCAATCTTAAATGACAAACTGATAGAAAATCACTCTCATTAATGGCAGGACTCTGAGGTCATTCTGCTTCTTTCTGCTGTGATACTTAAGTGTTGTCTTCTAACAGTGAACATCTACAGCTGAAAACTGCTATTTCTGCTACCTCCTTATCTTCTGAATTACCAATCATGTTTCACAATTCTAACACTTTTATTCATATTAAAGCTTTTTTCTTATACAGCAATGATTCCTCTTAAATACCTGTTTTTCTACCATAGCTACCTTTTTTCTGCTGTGAATTTTTCTTATGAAAATAATGAACAGCAGAATCATATATATACATACACATTTTTGACCTCTTACTATTTGTTATTTAAAAGAATGACTATTTACAATTATTACAGAGGCTTAACAAAATAAATGGAAAAATTCTCACCCAGAATCTTTTTGAACTCTTGCAGCTTGAGAAACCTTAAACATTGAGGTCATATTTAATATATTTGATATAATCAAACATGGGAAAAATGTCATGCCCTACTGGATACCAAGAGAATCTTATCTCTCTAAAGCAGGAGACCTTTTCACCAGTTTAGAGCAGTAATTTTCTTTGATTTTGTAATGGGAAGATTAGTATTTTAAAATACAGGATTTTCCCAGTGATTTGCTTTGAGTTGTTATTATTAAAACACAGACACATTTGCCTGCCAGTTTCTGTGCCTCGGTTTGTCCCCAGCCCAGCTCTGCAGAACACCTCTGACAATTTAAATGCCCCAACCCCAGTTTGTGCCCCACAAGTGCCACAAACACTCTCCAAAGCAGAACTGGAGTTTGCTCTGTTGGAGTCAGAGGCACAGAGAGTGTGCCCTTACCTCTGATACCTGGCTCTGACATCCAAGAAAACACTGAATTTCATATAACATCCTGAAAACAACTCTTAAGGTTAAATAGAAAAACTAGGAGTGTAAATGTGTAAATTAGAAAGTTTCTTATGTCACTGGGTGAAAAAGTTAAAGTTTGGAGTTTAAAGTAGTTTAGAGAACAGAAGACAAGATGGAGGATTTAGGGAGTTGTCTCTTGTCCTTCTTTCTTCTTCATGTCCTTCTCCTAGAGGGTTTTGGGTGGTAGTAGGTGATTGGATAGAGAATGCTGCAGTGCAGCACACAGGTGTTGGGTCATTGGGTCACTAAGAAAAATAATTTACTTGGCATCTGTTAATTGGGTAAATGGACATATAAAAGACCTTGAAGAAGTTCTTTGTTAGTCATTTTGCACTTTTCTATCTTAGTGCACGTAGGTCCTTGTACCCTGTATCCATGTAATAGAGATAAAAGAAGAATAAAGAACAAGACCAAACTTGGGTCTCTCTCATCTGCCTCTCTCTCATCAGTCTCAGTCCAGGTGGAAAAAGAACCCAACCACAAATGTCCTATCAAGACATGCTCCAGTTCAGGTTCCAGCTGCCAAGCTTGAAGCAAAGTGAGGGAAATGAGAAACTGAATTATGGGGAAATCAGATTTGTGTTTTCAGAGCTGTGTGTGTTCCCCAGGAGCTCTCACTTGCTCAGGGTCAGAGATATCCCTGTAACACTTGATCACCCACAGTAAAAGAAACCAACCAGTATCATCTGTGATTTTATGCTGTCCAAGCATCAACCAGAGTTTATTACAGAAACACAGAATCCTCTCCTTGGGGTGGCTGTCACTTGCTACTAGAGTATTGTTGTAAAACATTCATTTCCAGTGCTCAAAAGCTGAGTGGGAGCCTATATGATAAAATGCAAGGGCTCATGCCTCATTGCCACTGTCTTTATCCTACTGAACAAAATCAGACAAGAGAGCAAATCACCTCTGATTTTGCCTTCTTTTAAATATTCTCTGCCTTATGGAATATGTTTCCTATTATGAGCATTTTGCTGGTAGCAGAGTTCAGCAATACATAAACAAACTAAGGGATTATTAGTTCATTTTCCTACAGGAATATGTTGGCTTTCACTTCTCACTCATCTTGAATCTACTGAAAAGTTCTGTTTAAATTCATTTCCTACAAGTCTTCTGAAATCTGGCAGTTAGAGAAGTTGACCCTTACTCCTAGGGGAGATTCCTCTGAGGAGAACAGCATTATGAATTCCTCAGGGGCAGGAAAACCTTCTGTCAGACTTCACACTCAGACACCAAATTCAGCCATAGAATTTCAATCCATAAAAAAGAAGGTTCTGTGTGTTCTGTCAGTGGCAGAAGAGATCCTTTCAGGTACCAACACTGGGCACAGGGAGTGGACAAATTTTGCAGCGCTTATTCAAATGAATCAAATTCTACCCCAGATAAAAGTACAAATGATGAGAATTTGGGAGTGTTGATCTATAACAGCATTAAGAGTGGAGAGATGACCTGTCCTGGGCATGCCACAAAGCTGCATCTGGATGCACACACACAAATTAATTTAAAAAAAATTAAAATAAAGAAATACTTTGACATGACATCAGGCATTTTAAGAATTCTACACAGTTTGTATCTAACAAACTTTTACCAGAAATTACATTTCTGTTCTTTTCTGCTCTCACTAGCTTTTAAAATTGCATATTATGGCAAATTTTAAATTGTACCTCCACAGCTACAATCTTTTAAGCACACATAAGTCAGTAACCTGTCTATTTTGTTAGGATTTTTTCAAAACATTTTTGTTTTAACTGTATATATATTTACTCAGCTGAAAAGAGAAGTGGTAATTATTCATAAAGCCAAAACAAAATAGCAGCAGCACCTGAGAGGTCAAATGATATCTCCCCTTCTCCTCCACAATCCACCCTAGATTCAGGACTAATCTTCCCTGGCCTTTGTTACTTGTGACATTTGTCTTTAGATATTGACAACCTACAAAGGTAAAGCTCAATTTTAAAATTAATTACAATAATCTAGTATGAAAAGAAAATTCCACTGGGAGCTGATACAAGTGAGCTGCTTTAAAAGCTCTCAGAAAAATTAGGTGACTTTACAGAGAACATAACAAAATCAATTCAAAGATTTTATTATAATTTCCCTGGAATGGCTTTTCAAATTAATTTCAGTATATCAAAAAGGTATTGCCTGTTATTGTGTTTACTATTTATACCCATTCTTAAGGGAAAGCAATTACCCAAATATTCCTGGAATTTCTTTTATCACTGCAAGCTGAAAACGTAACAAATGAAAAGAAAAACCTTCCCAGTTTGCTCTTCAAAGGTTCAATAACCAAGTGCAAAAAAAGTAACAAAATTGTACAAATACACACACCCACATAAATTGAGGAAATCCTTTCAGGGCTGCACAGAGGGCACCAAACCTGTGCAGCAATCCCTGCTGATGGTCCCTGGCACACACTGGCTCCAGCTGGCCCTGCCCAGCACCTCCACTGGGGATATTCCTTGGCATAGTGAGACAAACTTTGAACTGTTCAAGATTTTAGAGATGCTGAGGCCTTAATTAAAAACAAGCCTTGCTAAAGCTAATTAAAATAAATAGATGGGCCTTGCTAAAATTAAAGGTTAATCACTGGCTAATTACTAATTGTCTGTCAACTCTATGCTTGTTCAGCTGGGCTTATAATGAGGAACAAAGAATTTGGTAAAGAACTTGAAGAACATAAGACAACTGCATATCAGAAATCCATTAAAAACATGAAACCAAGAGCCCAGCCAAGGGTCCATTTGTCACTTTGCATTGAAAAGGTAGAAAGGTCAGAAGGAGGAAGAGCCATATCCCTTCCTCCCTTCTCTGACCCCTCCTCATATAAAAGGACCACAGACCCATTTCAAAGATCAAACTACGCATGCTTAATCACTTTTTTCCTAATTAGCTTAAGAAGCAGAGAGTGGGTGGTATCAGGGTTATGAATATGTATTTGTATTCAATATTTCTGGAAATAAAAAGTGTATTCCCCTGCATTCAGGGCTGTGTGTATTAAGGAGTGACGCTGCACACTGGCCCAGCACTGCTAATAAACACACACTCTGTGTCATAGAGTTACTTTACCTTTAAGAAAGTTGAAGTTGCTGGGAACTGCCT